>NC_056744.1:1747519941-1747574941 GCF_019279795.1 Protopterus annectens | reverse complement strand
TTTTTATCTATAACAGTTTATTTTGTTTTCCATTGTTTTTTTTTTTTTCATAGTCGAAGTTTTGTAACTTCGAACATAATGGTTCCAATATTATGTGTTCGAAGTTATAAGACTTCGACTATGTGATATAGACCCCTGCTAAACACTTAGTTCATTCAAATCCTATTTCTGATCAGGATGAGAAGATTAATGATGTGTGGGAAAAAAGTAAATGCTTCTGCAACCTTGGTTTTCAGAATTTTGAGTTGTCAGGTCAAATGTCAATTTTTTTCTGATTAATTGTAAAACTGTTACGAATGTTTTCTCTACATTTTTTGAGTAAATATCTTCTTAAATTTAATTTCTTCTGTTGTTCAAGTTAATACTCATTGTATACAGTTTGTGTATAACTCTCTTGATATTTCATTCAAAGGCTATGGGCAAAGGTACTTTTTGCGGAGGTTTGCATGGCCACACTCTCAGAAACTTCCACATGATGTTAAAATGAGATTTAAAATCCTCCTTTGGATAGAAATTTAGTTTTTTCCCCCTCTGCTGCAGAAGTGATCAAAATTGAGATGAAAGGTGTATGTTGATACAGGTGATACACGGAAATGATTTTGCAGCCCTACTTTTCCAAATTCTCAAAGGTATTCTCTAACTCTGCATTCAGTTTTGATAAGAAACAATATGCTGGTAAACAGACATTTAAGAAGAAATGGCAAGGAGGTTCTAAGAAGAATTCTGGAATATCCCAAAATCAAGGGCAGTCCAGTAGGTCAGAATGACTATTTAGGATACTTTGTTCCTCCCTCCCACACTGGCATCCTCTTTTGACTTCCAGAAAGTTTGACTCTCCACTTTTGTTTTGGGCAACAGATAGTTTCAGGCAAATGGGTTCTGAATATCATTCATCAAGGCTGCAGATGGCAGTGGAAGGAAATTCCTTTATTTCTAAGGGGTAATTCCTCATCCTCCATACCTTTTATTTCCACCTGTTCTTCATCACATGCTGCCCCAGGGGGTGATAGAACCAGTTACCCCTTCCCAGGTGGAAAAGGGGTTTTATTCAATGATGTTTTTCGTGCCAAAGGAAGAAAATGCTTGGTGACCAGTTCTAGATCTTTCTTTCCTAAACCTGTTTGAGATTGTGCCTAAATTCAAAATTATGTCCCTTAACAACCTGTTAGTGCTTCTTCCTGAATCAAATTTCCTGATAACACTAGATTCAAAAGTTTATCATCACAGCTCTAGTCATCTAGATTTCATGTTTTTCCTAAGGATTTGTGTGTCTGAATCACATTATCAGATGTCTGCCTTAGCCGTTGGACTATCCACTGCACCAGGAATGTTCACAAGGTATATTGCTCCAATTATACTCACTGCAGGCTACAGAATAACCACATTCCCCTATTTAGATGACTTGCTTGTCTTTGCAGAGTCCTTTTCAAAGTGTCAGGAATCTCACTCTCTCTTTGGTGAGAGATATCTTACACAAGCTCATATTCCAAGAGAACATAAACACATCTTTCTTAATTCCTTCTCAAAGGACTGTGTTTCTGGGATGTCAACTAGACACCACAACTGAAACAACTTTTCTTCCATAGGAAAAACAGAAATATATCTAGATCTATTTCTAGTTTTTTCCACTCAGACTTTGGTCACTGCAAGGGAATACCTCAGATAAACCTGGCAATACCCCATGTGAGAAAGATACAGTGGTATCAGTCAGTGGCAGTCAGTTACCATAGACATCTTGGACTTTGCTTGGAGAGCAACTTCAAGAGAGATAAAAGTGCCAGGTATGTAGGACACCAAGGGCTGGCAGAAGAACATAAATATAAAAGAGATGCTTGTCATGATCAAGGCACTCAACTCTGTGAAACATTTTTGCTCTCCAGGATCTCTTCAAGTTGTCACAGACAATATCATAGTCATGTGGTGCATCTACAAGCAAGGGGAAACAAGGTCATACCTCCTTTGCAGGCTATCCATAGTATGTTGTGATATAGCTTTACAGCATAGTCTCACTTTATAGGTACTCTGCATTCTGTCTAAATCAGGGCATCTTCATAGATTTGATCCATCTGTGGGGAGTTATTCATGTAGTCCTAATTGCCTCCTCTTTGAATAATCAGATAGGAAGATTCTGCTCCATGACTCCTGCAAGATGGCCTGGAAGACACATGCCTTTTCTTTTGCTTGGACAACAATGTTCTTGCATGCTTTTCCAAACTTTCCACTACTATCCAGAGTACTTCAGAAGGAATCATCCAATATCATTGTGGTGACTCCCTTCTAGCCCAGGCAACGTGGGTGTCCTTCTTTTGGAAATTGCCAGGGGCAATTAAAACAAGCTTCCTCCCAGACTGGATCTTCTCACACAAGAACTGGGGTGCTTGATACCCTCGACACCAATTAACTTCAGCTAACTGCCTGGATGATAGAGTCTTAATTCCTTTTAGGCACCTCTTTACCAAGGACATGCAGCAGGTACTAATGGAGACATGAAAACCTGCTACTATATACATATATTAACAAATGGAAAAGGTTTTTTAGTTAGTGTCAACAACATAACCAGAACCCATTCTGGGCAATTTTTTCTCTGGTTTTACTATATTTGTGTGAGTTACTATCTAATATCCTTTCTTACTCCTCTATCAAGGTTCATTTCTCAGCCATTTTAGCATGTCTGCTTATGGACCATAATCTTTCAATGCATTTCAATGATGAAATGTTTTTAAAAAGAGTTTTACATAACAGGCTTCCAAGAAAACCAGTGCCCCCTCCATGGGATCTTTATTTTGTGTTACAGAAGATAACACTTGCTCCATTTTAACCAGCTAATCTGATATAGTTGTGTAAGTAAATTTACTATAATTGTAGATATAGGAATGATCACTGTTGCATTAGCTACACCCTCCCTCCATCCCCCCTTGTTTTTTAGTATATTGTTTATGCCAGGGTGTGGCTGCTTATTTGTGTTTCTTTCTAGTATTACACTTTCAGGGCTCATCCTCCCTGTGTCTCCTAGCAGGAAAGCTGTGAAGGGCTTAGCACCCAAACTTGTTTAGTTAGCTCAACCTGCCTGGCAGTTTGAGTGCATGGAATTTGCCGTGAATATCCTTGACAGGATATAATTCATATTTTTAAGGCTGCAACAGCAGTTATCATTCGAATAGCTACTGTTATGGTAAGTTAACTTACGCAGTGTACTTCCTTTCCATTAACTGTTTTTTTTTTCAAATCCATTCCTGCTGTCACATGCCATGAGCAAAAAGCTAAGGCTTTTCTATAGCACTATACATTTCTGAATCCAAGCCAGCGTCTTATTCATGTGGAATAGTGAAATTATTTGTTCCACCAATTGATCATTCAGGTATGGTGAGGGGATCCAATTCATTGCAGCTGTCACAAGCCCTGCTGATGACACCCATGGGCTAGTACCATTCACCCTACTCAGGTTTACTATACCAGAGGGCCACAGCACCTTTTACAGATCTATAACTAACTATCTTGCAACTGGTCTGGCTTCTCTTCCATGTCTTCATATCTGGAGCTTCAGCCTTCTCATATAACATTGTATGCACTTGTCAGGTCTTCCCTCTCCCTGTCTCTTTTCTCAATCTTAATAAACTTATGCCGAAGGACATAAGAACATGAGAACACTCCCATGTCCTCATCCTCTTTTTGACTCTTGTAACTTTTCTCTGTATGAATTGTCATTGTTTGATATTCTATGTCTGAAAGTTCTCTGGAGTTGCTTGTAGTATTCCAGATTTTATCTAATTGGGATACAGCAAAGTTAGAATATAATCTCCCTATTACTATCGTCTGGTGCCCATATTATACACCCCAGCACTCTGTTAAAAGTCCTTACTGCCCTTTCTAACTGTGCCTGAGATCAGAGATTTGGAGAAACTATCAATTGCAAGTCAGTCACCATCAGAATCCTGTTCCTGAGATGACATTATTCTTAACACAGTTAGATTAATCAGTTGTAGAAAGAACAAGTAAACAAAAAAAATAATAATGCACCTAGTTTAAGATGTAAACTTGCAGTTCTTTTCTTTGTTTCCATTAAAAAAGCATACTGTTTTTCATTTTAAAGTTTGTTATTACAGAGATGCATGGCATTGGTGCAATGTTGCATGATGTTTCTAATATCATCTGTAGAATATAGATTGCAATACACTTTTTGACATGACTTGGTGATAATCCCTTGCCCTCTTACTAAAATGAATGCTTC
This sequence comes from Protopterus annectens, assembly GCF_019279795.1. Taxonomy (NCBI): domain Eukaryota; kingdom Metazoa; phylum Chordata; order Ceratodontiformes; family Protopteridae; genus Protopterus; species Protopterus annectens. The sequence continues at coordinate 1,747,570,713 of NC_056744.1, read as the reverse complement.
CTATATTGCCTATATTATTAAATATTTTCATAAAGAACTAGGTGCTACATTTCCTGTGTTGCATCCCTCTGGCTCTTTCTGATGTACATTTGAACAGGTGTCTTAGCTATTGGTTGTTGCATATCTGCTTAAAGGGCAAATGATGTTTACTCTAAAGGTCCATGAAGGAATGGAAATTATGACAAAGAATTCCAAAGTTTCTGCACTCAGTGTTTAGTTTATTGCCCTTATCTTGTATGTTCTTTTATTGTATCCAGACTACAGAACTTCAAAGCTAACCCACTGTACATACATTATTTTGTCACAATTTATATCCAAGAATGCTAAATGCCTTTTCTCTGTGATATATTACATGAAAAACTAAGCAGAAACCTTTTTGTTTAATTTGTTATGATTTTATTTATTGGGTTTGTTTGACTGGGTTTAATAATAAACACCATTTTATAGACATTTTTAAGTAGACATTCGGAAATATACTTGAACAGACATAATATACCTTAACATTTTTGTATATATATGCAATTTAGATATCTATATGAAATAAAAGACACAATCACAGTGTAAAAGATATTTACTCATTTAGAAGATGTTGAACATTTGGTATATGAAAATGTGCATTATTGGTTTTGTCATGCAGACAATTTGATGTTCTGATTAGAAATTCAAATTAATGAATATGAGGGAAAGAACTTGGTAAGGGGAAAATGTTAATATTGTAGTTAAAAAGGTGTGGTATTAAGCAGGTTCAGAGACAGTTATATATGGCTATCATATACATAAGTTGCAGGGGGAAATCCTGCAATCTGGAAGGTGGTTTCCCTGGACAAGGGTCTTCCATGAGCTTTGCATTAGAACTTTAGAGGTTGAGGGGTGTATGTAGAGTGTTACAAAACAGTATACGTCTGGGAGACATTAGTGAAACTATTCAGGTTTTGGTGATGACTGGGGGTGGCTTATTGGATTCTGAGTAAAGAGAAATGATTCAATGAAATGACAAACTGAAGATGACAGTGGCAGTTACTATGGAGATGTACAGAAGCAGATCCAGTGATTTGATAGGTTGGTTTTAAACAAGTTTACATTCTGACTAGATTTCTTGGTTGTGAGCTGAAGTTCCATCGTTTAGCTACATATAGACAGTCATCCTTGACAGAACACAGCATATGTTTGTGTGGTTTACTTGCTCTATCATGACATTGTTGACTGAGGTGATAGTAGATATAGTTGTTATGGAGGAGATGTGTTTTTAGGAAAAGAACAGTTGTTTTTTTTTTTTTTTTTTACAAAAGTTGATCTAGTTAGAGTAGAAGAGATCAAGCATGTGTAATTAGCCTGGAACTGTGCAAGACCATAGCCACTGATTAGTGAGATGTTATTTTAGGAGTAGTATGAATTTGTGACTGTCTGGACTTTTTAGGATGTTTTGGGGTAGAAAGTATTTGTTTTTTTTTTATATTTTATTAGCATAAAGGGAGTCTACATAGTAGTTAAGGGATTTAGTTACCTTTAGAATTAATTTTTCAGATGATCTAATGGACTGTCGGTTTGTATTAGGTAGAACTTGGTAAATGAGAGCAGGGCAGTTGGGTTTGTGGATGATACTGTGGGCAGTGGTTAGTTGGTTATGAGATAGTAGGTTTGGTAGTTCAATCCAGTTGAGTTGATGTACAGTACAGTAATGAGATTTACGGGGTTGGTTTATGGCAAACTTGCCTATTTTGTTATAGCAGGTCACTTGGTATTTCAAATTGGACTTGCGCAGATTGGTAAAGATTTGTGAGCAATACTTGAGGGTGGATAGTAGGTGGGATATGGCTGTGGATATTCTGGCATTGTTGGTTAGGTATGTTTTGGCCCTATAGAGTGAGCTAAGTTTGATTTGAACTTTTGTAATTGTTAGTGATATATGTTTGTTGACTTTTAGACCATTCTCTATTGTTAACCTAGAAGCTTAGCTTGATTGACTGGTTCAATATTTGTGCCATTAGAGGAGTAGATGGTGAGGGGTGTTGGTTATTTTTAGCTTTTTATTGCAGAAGACCATTAGCTTAGTTTTGTTTGGGTTGAGTATGAGTTGATGGTTGGAGAGGTAAATTTCTATGTCTTGGAGACAATTTTGTGTTTTTTCTTATAATTCCTGAGGTGATTGGGCAGAACAGATAAGAGTGGCATTGTCAGCATATTGAATGATAAAGGCTATTTGAGTGGAAGTACTGAGATTATTGGCAAATATGATGGCAAGGTATGAGGATAGAGCCTTGGGGGAATCCAGCAGAGATGGGTAGAAAGGGGGAGAGTTTGCTTTGCCATTTGGTAGACTGCTGTCTATTATAAAGATTGCTGTGAAACCAAGTCAGGGATGTTGTACTGAGGTTATATGTTGCTAGTTGGTTGAGAAGTATTTGGTGGGATACTGTATCAAAAGCTTTGGAGATATCGAGGAAAACTGATGAAGCAAGTTGGCCTTCATTTTTGAGGAGGTTTACAGTGTTGGTGAAACTTTTAAGTGCAGTATTGGTATGATGCTTAGGTCGGAAGCCATGCTGAGAAATGGATAAGTGGTTGTTCTTAAGGAAATGGTTGAGTTGTTCCTGAATGCATTTTTTTAAGATTTTGACTGGGAGGAGACAATGGCAATGGTTTGGTAGTTTGAGGAGTCTATAGGGAGGCCACCTTTGTGTAGGGGGATGATATGTGATATTTTTCAGAGGAGAGGTACATATTGTTCAGAGATGGAGTAGTTGTTTAGTATAGAAATAGGATAGGAGATGGAAGTAGCAGCTACTTTTAGAAATTCATTGGGGAGTTGATGAGCTGCAGGAGTACAGAATTTTAATTTGGTTAGGAGGTTTTTTATGTAATTAGTTTGTGTGGGCTTAATAGAGAATGAGTGAGAGTTAGGTATAGTAGAGGTGGTTACTGTTAGGGGTGAGTTAGAATTATTGTTTCTGAGGGAGGTTATTGAGTTGATAAAGTGAGTATTGAATTGGGACGCTAGACACTCAGAATAATTTTTAGTAGATGGTGCTGGGGTAGAGAGTTTTCCAGGGTTTAGGAGATAATTGATACTCTGCCAAAATTCTTGTGGATTGTTCTAGTGTTTTTGTTGGCATGTTTGGAAGTATGATCTTTTTGTCATTGTTGATTTGTTTCTTGGTTTGGTTTCTTAGTTGTTGGTATGAAGTGAGGTTATCTTTGTTTTTGGAACTTGGGTAAAGAGTCCAGGCCCTATACCTTTTTTAAGTATTATTTTGGTGTCTTTAGTTAGCCAAAGTAGTTGTTTGGGTTTGAAGAGAATTTTCCTTGTGGGATCTAGGTTATTTACTATTTTGAGAAATGTATTGTTAAAGAATTGAACAGTAAGGTCTAACTAGAGGAATTTTAATGGAGACTAGTCACATTGCTTTAGCAGTGAATTAAATATAGTGGGGGAGAAGTATTTTTTTTTTGCTATGGATGTTTTTGAATATGATGTTGTTAGAGTGTAAAACCGTTTAATGAGAAGAAAGGTTGGGGAGTGGTCACTAAGCATGTCTTGAAGGAAACCTGCTTAGTAACCTAGGTCGGGATTATTTGTTAGTATCCAGTCTAGTATTTATTGTTTTTGGAATGTTTATCTATGCAAGTAGGAGAATTAATGGTTTGAGAGAAGTTGTAAATGTTGATAACGTTGGAGAGGTTATCAAACGAGCAGATACACCATTTTAGGCTGAAGTTGCCTAGGGCTATTGTTTCTTCATTGAAGTTAGTTGATGCCCAGCACAGATGCTAGTAATGTATTAGATAATTGAGAAGTTGTGTATTGATACATTTTTATAATATCATTAATAAGGTAGATCAAATGGGAATTGGCTTGTAGTTTGGCAGATCCTAATTGAGTTTGCCCCTGTGCAGTGAAATAATAAATAATTTTTTCCATAGCATATAGTTAAGGTAGGTATGTGGGACTAAATCAATGTTATCTTTGCTTTCTAAGATTTTAGAAGTATTTGCATATTCTATAGTTTGATATCAGGCATAAAAAGCATGATGCATACTTAGCTGTCTACTCTTTTGCTGTCTTTCTAATTTAAAGTTGCCAATCAGGATTGAATTATAACCCACTAGGTACACTTTCACAGATATTGTGATTTTATTATGGGCCAGTGGGGTGCCATCTCCAGGCAAGGAATAAGTCCACAATGACTTGCAGTTTGTTGACTACAATGCATTGTCATGGCAACAAATTTGGTTCATGGTCTGTAGTGTTGGCTTACAGCAATGCTGTGTGTATTTTTTTGAATTAATTATTTTTTTTTTCTTTGTAATACAAACACCCCATCTCATCTTGCTTTACTGGTCTTTGGAATCCATGCTATGAATGAACTGTATAAGGCACACTATCTTTCCAAGCTTCCACCATGCAGCGCTTTTTTTCTGTTTTTGCCAGCATTCCCCGTACAAATGCTGACTGCTTTCCTGTCACTACTGCTCCTCTTGTGTCTTTATAATATGTAGTTAGGACTGATCAGTAGATTGCCACAGGAGCATATTAATATCTAAATGATCACTAGTTATGATCTGCATTTTTGTATATTTTCAGGTCTGTCATGTGGAGGAGCTATATTTTTGGGATTTCTGGAAAGCCATACTGAGTTCCTTAATTAATTTGTTATATTAGCTTAGTAATACTAACACTGTGTATACTGATTTCTCCTCCTTTCATTTGTACAAGGTGATGTACCTGAGTAAGATTATATAATCACAGTATTTCCAGTATTAAATCCATAGGGAGTTGATCTTGTCATATGCACTAAATAAATTATGCTGGCCATGGTGTGGGCAGGTCATAGCTGGGATCCACTTCATTATGCTAGTGACAAAAAAAAATATCATTGTGCATGATGATGTTTTACCATCTAATAACAGCTACTCAGTCAGTAAGGTGTAAAATTATCTTTTGGATTAAAAAAAAATCGCATTGTTCATGTTACCTCTATTTACAGAGTGGTGGTATGGCCATAATGAGAAAGACATCATTATTAGCTCTTTAGCATGACTCTGGATCATGCAAAACAGATGTTAGACCCTACTAAGCTAATGTTTTCCCTGGTGGTCAATGTATCACATTAGCAAAGACATCCTCCTGTACATGTAAGTACACACACACACACACACACACACACACACACACACACACACACACACACACACACACACACACACACACACATCCAGATGCATTCTTGTGCACACACCCCAATGTAATTATTGAAAACAAGCCCAGCATAGTTGATGACACTCATGGAAAAACTCACCCATTTTCCTATGTATGCTTGGTCCAAAACACACACACACACACACACACACACACACACACACACACACACACACACACACACACACACACTCTCTCTCTCTCTCTTGCTACTTCATTCCTCTCTCTGCAGACATGCACAATCATCTTCACACAAATGCATACAGCAACAATCCCCACACACACAACCATATCTATTTTGACTTTGCATTTATATTCAGTGCTCCTATAGGAGTGAGTGGATCAGTGTGATGTTTTTACAGTGGTTATTTTTATTTTTTTTCTGAGCAAATTTGTTGCCACAGACATTCTGAGGGGGTGCACAAGACTTATTAGCATTAGACACGCACTTTGTCTGGCACAACAGCTTAGAGCTCTATCTATGAGGCTGCACTCTGTGCTAGGTTCCCAAAGAGGGGAGAACATCATCTGTAGAGTTGTCTTTGAAACAAAATGCTTAGTTCAATGGGTAAAACTTCTGAGCTAAGGCTTTTGTATAGCACTGTCCATTTCTGAATCCAAGCCTGAATCTTAGTCCTATGGAATAGTGAAATTATATGTTCCACCAATAGATCATTAAGGCATGGTAAGAGGATCTTTTTTAAACCTTGAACTCAGTGACTATGCAGTGTTTCAGTCTAATATGCTTTCCTCTGTGAGTCTTTACCAAAACCATTTTTATGCCCATGAAACCGGTATCCAACAGCACTGGCCATACACCATAACTAACACAGAGTTTTAATGGATGATCCAGATTATCAAATATACATAAAAGATACTAGGATCACTTTTGAAAATACAGTGAATATTTTCTTAAATCTGCATCTTGAAACATATGAAGTTATGTTTTAGTATGTGGGTTAGGAATAAACAGGAAGTACTACAAAAAATTAGAATCCATAATATAAGGATAATATTAGTAGCATCATAAGTGTTAGCAGCTAAAAATGCATGGATCATGAATAATACAATGAGCTACAGTACTAATATGACATCCCATTTGTTTGATACACACCGGTCCCCTACTCCACCCCCATCCCTCTTACTTACTACATTTAAAGTTTGATATCTCTAGCTATTCTTTAAGTCTGCCTGTCACTGATGGCAACCTCAACCCCCACAGTTTTTAGAAATGAACCATAACTATATTGCCATAACAAACCACTCCAACTGGATTCCCTAGACATGTTTATCCACGCCAGTCAAGACCCCTTCCATAAATATAGCTTTCCTCACTCATTCTCTAGATCTTAGAGCCTGTACTACCGTTACTTTACAATGGGAATCCCTGTAACCATAACTTACATTTACATGCTCCTGCTGATATCAGTTATTTTCTTTCATCCCTCACACAAGTAACAGCAATTAACTGACTGTGGTACTGCCTCCATATAAAAGGCTGCATTAATACCTCTACACACATACTACATACCCAGACCCTATTAAACATTCACATCACACCTATTCCAGTACCCAACTCACATACATCAAACATATCAGGATCCCAATACATCATCATCTCTAATTTTGGTTGAAAAACCCATTTATACCCAAAATTAAACATTACAAAATCACTACTCAAATTCAATCCCATTGTATTCTGCTAACAGGCAACATTGAGCCCAGTTCTGGACCAATTAAGAATAATGTCTCAACTCAAATCAACTAACAGCATCATATTATCTGCTCCCTATTTAACACAACAGTGTCAAGAATAAAACTGATCCAATCAATGCTTTCATCATACATCATAATCTTGATATCATAGCTATTACTGAAACATGGCCCAAACCTGACATCCCTGGTATTCACCACCTCATACTAAACTACTCATGCCGACAAAATTACAGCCCAGGAAGACAGCCTAAATCCCGCAATCTTTGTACAATCTAACAGCAACCCAGAACTGGCTTCCAACTGAATCCTTTTAAAATTTCCAACAAACAACCAAAAAATAAAATGCTTGTTATAGCCAGTGCATACCTACCTCCATCAGCTTCACTACCAAAATGAAATAACCTCATCAAACAAGTGTATGCCAAAGTTCCCAAAAACAGTAACCTAATCATTCTTGGATTCTTCAACCTTGATTACTTAGGAGCTAAAGCCTTTGATATGTCACAACTCCTATCTTGCTTTGTTCTTACCCAAATCACATTTGAAGCCACCACACCAATCCTATTCTACCCAATAAACACACCTTAGATGTTGTAATAACTAATAATCCTACAATGATATCTAACCACACCATACATGCACAGTCCTTTGGTGATCACTTTCCCATAACTGTGATGTGATGTGAGTGGGACTGAAGGGACTATGACACCCTGTGGTAATTGCAACTTTTGCGGTTTCATAGACAGAAGTGGATGCTTTGAGCACCCTGACATTGGTCATAGGATTAATTTTAGGGTAGGGGCTACCTGTGTGACTACGCATGTCATCTATCTTGCTTATTGCACTCTCTGTAAAGTATTTTATGTTGGGAAAACAGATAGAACCTTGAGGGATAGAATTAGAGAACACCTATATAGCATACGTTGTGCCTCTACCACCAACAGCCTCTCTAAACATGTGATCAATACTAACAACAGACACACCTTCAGGTTCGTGGTTATTGACAGAATTTATCCCAGCATTAAAGGTGGTGACATCAGGAATCTAACCGAAACCAGGAAGGTTAGATGGATGATTAGACTGAGAGCTGATCAGGGTAGTGAGCTTAACGAGCTAGTCCCACTTAGACCCATTCTGAAGGGATGTAGTCTTAGGAGTTAAAAGATTTTTTTATATTTTTGCTTATTTTTGTTTTTGTATTTGTGTTTGTGTGTTTGTTTTATGACATTGATGTTTTTCTGCATGTTGAATTTCTCTTTGTATGCATTTTTTCTGTATGCAGTTTCTGTAGATATGTTTACAATTTTACACAAGCTGTGGTTTTCTTAAGTCTTTCTCCTTTAATTGTGACCCTTAGCATGTGATCGGTTGCTTAGTAATTGGATTGCCTATAAGTAAAGGTTGTTCTTCTCTCTGTGTATATGGTCTCATGAAGCAACAGTGAAAGCGTTTACCTATTTTGTTTGGTAATAAAACAAGTTTTTATCTTCAGCTAGTGTGTTATTCCATTGGTTGTTTTGTTTTACATATAAATGCAGTATATTTTTGTATATATATATATATATATATATATATATATATATATATATATACACACACACAGTTTTTTAGCATATTCTTATATTTATTAATATGATTTGCTCATTTCTTATGTGACACTATTCACCTGGGCTGTGCCTATAAATGGTCCATTGATATCAGTGCACTACTGCTGCAAACAAATATAGTTGCGTCTTTTGGCTTTTTCCGGTTAGGGGTCGCCACAGCAGAACTCCGGTTTGCTAATGATTGGTAGTTGATTTTTACGTGCCGAGTTACCAGCCCTGATGCACAACCTTCAACGAAGGTACGCCCATTCACACATGTCTCCACGCAGAAGACGCTCTAGCTGAGAATCGAACCGGACAGCATCTTACTGTGAGGGGACAACGCTACCGCAGCACCACCACCGCGGGTACTGTAAACAAATATAGCAAAATAAATAAATAAACTCACCCCCAAGTATATAGCTGTAGAACCAATATCTGAATTGAAGGGGAACAACAGAAAAACTTTCTTGAACTTTTTGACTGCACGATTTTTTTTTTCTTGATTCTGAAGTACACACAAGATGAGTGACTTTGTGGACAGTGGTCATTATGGGCATTCCATTGCTAGTGAAAATGTGCAAATGCAGTTTCCACTTATAAGGCAGATGAAGGCAGAAATCTCACTTGTAATGATATATAGGTAGATACTGGTAGCAACAAGACCAGATAACCTGCCAGGTATAGTTTTTCTCTATGCCATATTTCGATTTAAGTGTATTTATTTTGCATTTTCATTGTGCAGCCCATTGAGCATATTTGATTTCACAAAGTTCATTTTGTAATTTGATTTATTTCAAGTAGTAAAGAAAGTTTTTATACAATATAAAATGTTTAGAATTGGTAAACTCGGTTGTTGACTTCAACGTTGTAAACATGCTATGTTGCATACTAATATTTAATGGTCAGTTTATTTTAACAGTAAACAGTAATCGTATTCTTTGTTTATTAGTGATCTGGCTAATGGAAGAACAGCTTGTAAGGTAGGGCTCTGTGTGCATGGGTGTGCATCTGTATGCAGAAACAATCCTGAACAAGTTTACAATTACTGCTGGTAAGCTAGCAGAGATAGGTACTGGGTGGAGAACAGAGCAAGTGAAGCCTTGAGGAACCAATGATTTTAGCTCTGTTCTGCAGCTGGTCAGTGTGAGAATTGTTTGGGTGTGGCATGTGTTGGCTGTGAATTGAGGAAACTGTAATGTGATAAGACATAGCTGATGAAATGTAAAGTTGATGGAGAAATTAGTGGTAGATTACTAAATACGTTGGGGTTAGTACCTCATTTCATTATTGCATGACTATCACATGATATACATTAAGCACATTTGGGAACAAATAAGGCTTAAACAAAAAGTCCACAGCAGTGCAAAGTATGCATTAACCAGGACTCTCTGATTTTTCACTACTTATTCCAGTATTCTATTGAATTTAACCCACCCATCTGACTGGAGAGGTGGGTCTTTAGGTTGGGAAAATTAGGTCAGATATGGAGTATGTAGGGCAAGTGGAGGAAGTCTTCATTAACTGATGTTAAACTTGCCACAAGACCCCCCCCCCCCAAAAAAAAAAGAGACAAATGTACCAACATAGTCCAATACATACAGTGCTCAGAGTGGAGCACACATAGTGCTCTAATGTATAGCCTCATTAAAAATAAATAAATAAATAAATAAATACAACAAAATAGTCATTCATTCAATCAATTAGATAATTGATACATAAAATGCCATCTGCCAGACAACTAAGGCACACCTCTCAGCAGGTTGCACAACAGATACATGGTATTAAATGAATTTAGGCTGAGACAATTTGCTTTCCTCCAACTGCAGATTTTGGCAGGGTATATGTTAATACCTTCAATCCCTAAATGATTCTGATTTGGTTGAAGAATGTAAGACACATATTATTTACAGTAGTGATAACCCCACCATACTTTCATAGGGTCCTAGGAGTGACGCTGGATATTTAGCATCTCAGTTTTCACTCGTTTATATATGCCGTTAATTTGTAAAAGACCTCCGTGTTCCTTAACATTGAACACTAGGTTGATGCATGGCAAACCTGTGATTACTGCAAATTTACAAAACTCAGTCAACCTAGACTTCATCACTGTGACTCCCATAGATGTAAATCTAAATTGTGTTTGCATTTCCTAACTGGAAATCACTATTCCTGCCTAGCGATCAATGATTTATCACTCAAGGAAACTATTTTATCAGCTGATAAAGAAAGAGAGAGTGTCTGTGTGTGTGTGTGTGTGTGTGTGTGTGTGTGTGTGTGTGTGTGTGTGTGTGTGTGTGTGTGTGTGCGTGTGTGTGTGTGTGTGTGTGTATACATATCTAGCAATAGACCTGGCTTGTCAGGAGCGGTGTCAGTATGAATGATATAGTGGAAAAATAATATCATAGCTTAGATTTAATTTGTGGTCACATGCAGTAGCAATGCCACTGGCCCAACGGGTAGCATACTCTCCTTGGGGATAGAAAATCTGAAGGCTGTAAGTTATATTCCTAATCCAGGTAATTTGATTCATTTTCCATTGCAATGGCATGGTAGCATTAGGGGGTAATGCTCTCTTGATTGCCGCAATCTTCCAGTATATCATTAAACTGAATTCCAACCTGACTAAATTGGTGGTAGCTCGTGGATAATCAAAGATTCCATAACACTTATAAAGAGAAAAGGAAGTTTTGCCATACCCAGGTTTACCTTAGCCAGTATGAATACTACCTGTGGTACTCCTGGAAAGATGCCAGTTCCCTCATGGGACTAACCTGGTAAATAAAGGGTAGATAAATAAAATACTGCTAAATACATATGTAGTTAATATCAGATATCTACACACAACATGTGTCCTTATTCTCTACACACAAAAGAACACCTGCTTAATTAAAATTTAACTGGCCATTTTCAGAATGCTGGTATAGCTATCTTTCCTCTGGCTAGCAGTAAAAATTAGTTAACGGGTGGTAATCTTTGAAAAATAAGACATAAAATATATTGCAGTAATTCTAGATTGTTAGATCTTCTTGAGATATGGCAGTCTCCATCCTCTCTGCTATAACAGGCAATGCAGAAACAGGTTTAGTAGGGACCTGATTCTCAACCACTGTCTAGGTGCCACGTAGTCTAAAAATGGCCATGCTCAAATATATGCACAGAAGGTTCATATAGCACTTGCGGAGGATGTGACAACTCACTGGCCATTATTTCTTTAATGTTTCTCAGAATCAGACCTCATAAGTATTAACAGCAAGTTTATTTAGCCTGTCTGGAAGCAATGTACAGTATAGAGCAATAAGGTGAAATGCATTACTACAATCGTTTTTTTTTAATTTTCATCAAAATAAAAAATCAGAAATGGGAGTTGCAGTAAGAAGGCATACTGCATATATATGTCTGGCAACATCAACTTGAAATATATTACTCTGGCCATCTGTTCTTTCACTGTTCATTGTTATCCAGTCTAACATTAGAGGGGTACACAGTAAATGGTTGTTTTTTGACAGCTGGAATATGGAGGCATGGTATGTTAAAATATGACAACAACTCAAAATGCATTATTATGGCCTCTTGTTCTTACACTTTCATCCCAATTTAATATGAGAGAGCTAGAGAAGCAGGCACTACTCTCCTATAATGTTTATGAATCTTTACAAACATTTGTTTTCTCAGTTTACTGATAGCTACTATTTTATCAAACTCGATGCAACTTATGCCTTCCTAGAAAGAAGAAAAATAAGACAGAGTTTCTATTCTTGCTGATGATTTTTTCTTCAGGCCATCATCAGATTAAACACTTGGAAAATACCGTAAAACTTACCTTAGCACTTCTAGAACCCTATAGCATCTGTAAGTCGAGCAGCCTCCAGACCTCTATTTTCTACATTTATTCCAGCATATTCTTGGCCAGTTAGGATGTATTGAAAGTACTGAGGAAACAGCTGAAGTGCGAGACAAGGGGTGAATCTTCTTCCTTACTCATGATCTTTGTTCAAGCAATATTTGGATCAAAAGGTTCATAGGTCATTACTATGCAGGAGAATACCATTGAAGAGCCTTGTATATATTCCATGTATCCCAGACCACTGTTTGGTTAAGTGAATTGCTCAGACTCATACAGTAAGCCAGAGGATGAAGTAATCAAACCTGGACTATGGTAAATATCTTAATAACTTATAGCCTTAACTGTCTGCACTAAGGTTAGAAAAAAAAGGTTTATATTTTTTCAGAACATCTAGTGCCTTATGGCATCTGAGGACCCAGTTGCCTAGAGATGCCATGAATCATTTAGGTATTTCCTCTAAGTTATTATAGTGCAGTGTTGGCCAAATGATTAGAGTTGGAGGGAAAGGCTGAGCACAATGTGTGAAAAAAAATGAAAGGCGTAATCTGTGTTCATGATGCTGAAAGCAGAATGGGAGGAAACTGGGGTGGTGGCACATGTGGGATTCAAGGGGATCCAGTGAGCAGTGCAAGGGGGATGAATATGGTTTCCTTTGCCTATGTTTCCATTTCACATAAGGTTCTCACTGGATGGTCCATCAAGGAGCTCAGGAAAGTGTTGTAATAGCAGTTCATGCAGGCAACATTAAACAAAATAATAAAAAAAAAAATGAAAAAATATGACCATATGGCTTGGAAAAGAAAATTATTGATCAGAAAATGTACAAAATTCAGAGAGACCTAAGAGATTTTGAAAAGGGCAATGTGTACCTATTTCGAGCCAATCAGCGGTCTCGTACATCGGCTCAGACAACGAATCAACCCATTGAGAATGGCCAGAGACGTGACAGTACTTCGAGCGTGATTACACCCAATCAGAACATGGACAATTTCATGCACGCAAGAGAGGCGAGTGATTATCCGGAATTACCTTCTCCAGCTAATCGCCATTTTTTTCCCGAACAGTTTCGGAATGCGGGAAACTTTGGTCAACAACGGAAAAGAGGCTTTGGCGAGCAGGAGCATTATAGGAATGGTCCACAAAGACCGTGGAGAGACAATAAAAGAACAAGATGGTACTAATTTTGAACTACTTACTAAAAATGTGATTAATTTGTCAGGCTGTCATATTTCTGAACATTTTCTTTCTGTTTTAAATTACGGATTGAAATTTGTACCTACAGTACTTCCTAAAATATATGAATGTAAAATAGAATTATATAGCTTCATTAGGAAGTTACATTTATGGTATTATTTCAATGTTTTAACATCTAAAAACTTTGTTATGGATAGTAATTTCAATGGAAATGTGTTAGAACAGAGTGATTCAGAGACAGAAGAATCTTTTGTTTCTTGTGACAGTGAATTTTTTGAACATAGGTATATAGACACCTCAGGCATTAAAACAGAAAGTACGTTTATGCCTCCATGTTGCAATGATGGCATTAAAAATTACATGCAATGCTAGATTTTGAATCAGAGTTTGAATTAAAACATTTTGATAGGAATTCAGTCACATATAACTTGTCCAAGATAGAATGGCAAGAATTGAGAAATTTTTCTAAACAAACAGAATTGGTCATAAAGCCCTCGGACAAAGGCAATAAGATTGTGATTATGCATTACACACAATATTTGGAAATGTGCTGGGATTTATTAGGAGATGAAACAGTGTATTGTAAAGCTGACCAGGACAGTATTGAACAGGCAAAAATTAAATATGAGAATTTAATTCAAAGAGGTTTACGGTTGGGTTTCTGGTCTGAGAATGATGTAAAGAAGAAACTTTGCCTAAGTGATACTAGTTGTGCTTATTTTTACTGTCTCTCAAAATTACACAAAAATATAAATAAACCACCAGGTAGACCGATTGTGTCTGCTAGGAAGTACTTTTTACATAATTTAGGTGTTGTGTTACATAAAGTATTATTGAAAGAAGTTGCCTGTCTTCCCTCCTATATCAAAGATTCTTTTGATTTTTTGGAAAAAATTAAATCAGTTATTTGGAATGAGAATATGTTTTGGATTACTTTAGATGTGAAGAGTCTTTATACGAACATCCAACACAAATTTGGCCTAGAAGCTGTGTTTAACAGCATGGGAGATTCACCCCACACACATTATATATTAGATCTTGTACAATTTTGTTTAGAAAATAATTATTTTTATTTTGATAATCTAATTTTCTATCAAAAACAAGGAACAGCAATGGGTGCACCATTTGCCCCAATGTATGCGAATATATTTATGGGTTTGGTAGAGAATGAATGTATCTATAAGAATGATTTTGTAAAGAAATATGTGAAATTGTATTATAGATACATAGATGATTTGATATTTTTGTGTGAGGGTGGATATGATGATATACATAATTTTGTACAAGAAATACAAATTAATAGATTTAAAATTAATTTTGATGGGTTACAATATGGGCAGTCAGTTAACTTTCTAGATATTAATTTACAAGGTACTGTTGGTTTGCCTATAATTACAAGTTTATATAGGAAATTTGGGGTCCCACATGATTTTTTACAAGCAACTAGCTGTCATCCTGCACATATTATTAGAGCATTGCCATATGGTGAATTTTTAAGAATTTCTAGGTTATGTCATAATGATGAAGTGTTTTATAAGGAAATTCAAACAACTAAAAGGATGTTTTTGAACAGAAATTATGATAGTAAATTAGTGGATGCTGATATAGAAAAAATCATAGATATGAGATATGATGGGTACAATAAGAAAAAGATTATTAATAGTCATACAATAAATAGAGAAAGTCAGGTGGATAATAATTTATTTGTAGTGTCCACATACAATGTATGTAGTGATATGATAAAACATAAAATATTACATTTTTGGGATTTTTTAGAGAATTATGATGAACTAAGTAATTTAAAAATGAAAAAAACTAATTTTTTTCCTATAAAAGAGGGAAGAGTATTAAGGATATGGTGGTACAAACAAAATTTTTTAATCCAGGTAATAAAATACCACTACAACCATCTAGTATAGGTACATTCCCATGTAGGAAATGTCAGGCTTGCCCATTTGTATATAGAACTTTTTCTAATATCAATAATATACCATTTTATTCAAGTGGTTCATACACTTGTAGAACTAATAGAGTGGTTTATGCAATCACATGTGGATGTCATAAGTTCTATATAGGGCAAACTAAAAGAATGTTTAAAGTCAGGCTGTTAGAACATCTTAGGGATATAAAAAATAAAAAAATGGAGAGCCCTTTGGCTCAACACTTTTATGAATTTCATAATGGTAGCACTGACACTTTAAAAGCAATTATTTTACAACAGATAGCAAAGTTAGAGTCTGATGTTGCAGTTGTGGCAAAATTACTTTTAAAGTATGAAACTGTTTTTATTTTAAAGTTTGGCACTTTATTACCTAGAGGCTTAAACACAGAATGCTGCTGGAAAAATGTAATTTAATTGAATAATTTTATTATTTAATTGTATAATAGTTTTATTGATTGATTGATGTGATTATATATACTGTGCTATGTTATTGAAACTTTACTCCTTGAAGGCTTACAGTGGCCGAGGCGCTAGAGTTTGAAGACAATAAACCTGATTTGGATCCTGGTTGCTGTTACTGTGTCGTGCTGAATCTAGTTTTCCAGTTTTAGTTTGTTGTGTTGATGAAGTAATCAAACCTGGACTATGGTAAATATCTTAATAACTTATAGCCTTAACTGTCTGCACTAAGGTTAGAAAAAAAAGGTTTATATTTTTTCAGAACATCTAGTGCCTTATGGCATCTGAGGACCCAGTTGCCTAGAGATGCCATGAATCATTTAGGTATTTCCTCTAAGTTATTATAGTGCAGTGTTGGCCAAATGATTAGAGTTGGAGGGAAAGGCTGAGCACAATGTGTGAAAAAAAATGAAAGACGTAATCTGTGTTCATGATGCTGAAAGCAGAATGGGAGGAAACTGGGGTGGTGGCACATGTGGGATTCAAAGGGATCCAGTGAGCAGTGCAAGGGGGATGAATATGGTTTCCTTTGCCTATGTTTCCATTTCACATAAGGTTCTCACTGGATGGTCCATCAAGGAGCTCAGGAAAGTGTTGTAATAGCAGTTCATGCAGGCAACATTAAACAAAATAATAAAAAAAAAAAACGAAGAAATATGACCAAAGGCAAACCAAGAACAGCAGATAATTAAAATCAAAAAGACAACTAATGCAGTTAATGGAGTAGTCATTTAAGAATGTTTTCCAATTTTCTTTCAAATAAAGACTTTTATACAGTAGTATATGAAACATTAGAGTTAACACATCTTTTGTCTCTACTAACTGCTTTACACCAGCCCCCATCCTACTCTCAACATAATACAAAGTAGTATGATGCTATTATGATAACAAATATGGAATGTAGGTCGGCTGAAAGTATTTGTGTTGCTATCCTTGGAGGAACTAATTTCATTTAATTTCACCAGTACAGGTGGCAACAAAAGGACATTCAGGACCTAAATGACAGAGTAAATGTAGCAATCAAAGTCATTCACAGTATTAGAGGAGATTCAATTCATATGTCTAGTTTTGTGAATAATCGAAGAGCACATATTGCACTGACCTCATGGAACTGTGCTGCTATGGTTTTCATAAATGACTGTGTATCATATAGTGTGGGATAGTTTTGTCTCTTTCTCAGTCAAATCTCATTATGAAAAGGATGGTCTTAAGAGCCTCATCCTTCAACAATATATTCAATGCCCTGATGATAATATTCATAATATAATTTGTAAAAAAAATTATAGTATTTGACATAATACGTAATGTCTGGATTATCATAGCA
Source organism: Protopterus annectens (assembly GCF_019279795.1). Lineage (NCBI taxonomy): Eukaryota > Metazoa > Chordata > Ceratodontiformes > Protopteridae > Protopterus > Protopterus annectens. The sequence goes on along the minus strand of NC_056744.1, from coordinate 1,747,553,448 downwards.
AGGATTCCTTTTATAATCCCCTATCATGGTATTAAAGATTTGAAAGAATGTTCTGCCAGTTTTTACCAACAACCTTCCAATAAACTTCTATAGCTTCATGTTTGTGGTAAACTCTTTACAGAAATATGGTAAACATGTTTTTTGTCTCTGTCAAAAAATCTTTGCAGAAACTTAAATAATTTATAGGCCTTACAAGCTGTCCAATAAGACAATGCAATAATGGTGCTTGTGGGATGGCAGCTACAGACTTGTAAAATTGTAGGGTTTATGAATAATTTAGTTTTTAACTGCCTGACCAGCCTCACTCCTCCATAAAGTATAAGCAGTCCATTTATCTTGTTTACATTATATTTATAATCATTCTCAAATATGATTAGAGAAATATGCTTTAAAATTAATCAAAGTCATAGATGTCTCCATTGAATGTGAAAAGCAAGTTATCAGTACATCAAAACTAGCAGTCCACCTATGTTTTGTAAATATCATACTCATACATAAAATTGGGGCAGCCGCTGTGGTGCAGCGGTTAGTGTTGTCACCTCGCAGCAAGAGTTTTTCCGGTTCGATTCTCGGCTGGGGTGCCTTCTGTATGGAGTCTGCATGTTCTCCCCATGGGCGTGTGGGTTTCCTCCGGATGCTCCAGTTTCCTCCCACATCCCAAGGATATGCTGTAGGTGGATTGGACACTCTAAATTGGCCCTAGGTGTGAGTGTGTGTGCCTTCTGTGGAAGGTTGTGTGCCGGGCTGGCAACTCAACACTGTAAAGCTCCACTGCCAATCATGAGCGGACAGGTGATCCGCTGTGGTGACCCCAAACCTGGAAAAGCTGAAAGAAGAAGAAGAATACTCATACATAAAATTGGCACACTGTGGGACAGACGAAGATATGAGGACAAAAGAGCAGAAGCCAAAGTAGCTTCAATTGCAGAAAAGATCAAAGAGAACAGATTACAGTGGTCTGGACACATGCAGAAAAGCAGAACACAATCTGTTAAGGAAGATTTGGGACAGACAGGAAAAAGGTAAGAGGAAGTGAGGATGTCCAGCAAAAAGGGGTGGATGAATTGTGTGAAAGAAGATCTGCAACAGTCAGGAATGAGTGTTGAAGAAGGCAGGAGTGTGACACTGAATCAACAGAGTTGGCAACAGTTAACATGATACCCCAACCCAGTGTAGAAAAAGTAGGAAAAAGGGGGCTGATGATGACATAAAATTGGCCCATAGTAACCCATGAACTACTTTCCAGAAAAGGGTAAAAAGAGGATAGCCATAACGCTATCCTCAATTTAATGAATTGTTAACAAAAAGTCAAGAGTTTATGCATGAGTGAACAAGAGGCTGATGCAGTTGATATACTGACAAGGGGAAGAAATTCCCAGATGATTCCTCAGGCCTCTAAACCATCCTTACGTCCAATGCAGGTATGAGGTCTCATCACATTGATAACGCCTCATGCTTAGTTTCTTGCCATAAAACATTAGAGCAGTTTTAATAATGCCAGAGTCATATGAATATGAAAGATATCCATAATTGTTAGAAAAAACATAGTTCTGATAAACTTTCCAATCCAGCGTATAAAACCTCCCAGCCAAAATCAATTGGCCTTCTTGGTGGGGAAGAGGTATTATTAGAATTACAGGGAGACAATAAAAAAGGGGAAGTCTAGTTTACTGTATCATTAACGTTTTAGCTTCACATTCACTATTGAATCCAAGACAATAGTATATGTGCATTAGCTCATGAAATCTTTCAGGTGTAATGCTACAAATCTGTAAATATACTTTTAAATAAATTGAAGTAACATCTTAATATTGCAAAGACATTTTGTTTCCCATATGACCCTCCTCATTTAATGAGTGTTCTACTTCTCCTTGTCAACTCATGTGTTCCCTTTCAGGGAAACAACTAGGCTGGCTCGTAGGTCAGGTGGGAGCTATACAGCCTTTATATCCTGGCTTTTGAGATCCTTATCAGCCAATCTTTCCCCCAGGACAAAGTCAGAATGCTGGTATCCATACAGTATCAGATTCATATGCATTCTACCCTCCCTGGCCTAACATTTTCCTGCAGTGACCATGGTGGCATATCACTGCTGAACATACTGTCACTTGGAATACATGTAGCATGCAGCTACAACAACCAAGCCATTCTATGTCCTGCTGTTCAACTGCTTCTAAATTGTGGTTGGCAGAACATCTGGTCAAACCACTTCCTTTTCTTCAGTAGGAGCAGGAGCGGCCTTAGGTCAACTAGTGCCCTAGGCAAAAGGGTTCCACAGTGCCCCCCCACCACACTACTTGGTGCCCGCATCCTGGTCTACCTACAGCAAATAAATACTGGAAAAGCACCCCTGCTAGAGCGGCACCCTAGGCAGCCACGTAGTTGGCTTATGCCTAAGGCCAGCTATGAGTAGGAGCAAGACGGTATTGTGTGCTCATTTCTATCTTCTTAACATGGCCTCTAAAGTGCTTGACTTGCTAATCATTCTGAGGTCTTCTGGGGAGCATTCCTGGATTTCTTCCTCCATGCCACAGCCATTGGTTATTACAAGCATACCTTTAAATGCAGATTTACACCATGGTGACTGTACTGCTGCTCCTCCCTATTGGTTTGATACTAACATGTTAATTTCTGGCTAGCATCTTTAGGGCTTACCAATCTATGTATCATGATGAAATTTACTTACTGTTTATTCTTTTAAAAATCCTTTAAAAACCCAGTACTCTCAAATGTAACATAATCAAAAATCATATTAATACTATTACTTTTAATAGGAGGAGTAAACGAACTGTCAAAAAATGTTGAAAGTAACATAACCTTCAGCAACCTCACTCAAGTTCAGAATCATTTGTACCCATGGAACAAGACAGTACATAATATTAATGCAATTACATCTGACTTAGACTGTCAAACAGTAGTCCAGAAACATAGTTCAAATGAAATATGTGAATAAATTACATTGCCTCTATTTGTGTAAAATGTTGCCTGAGGATATTTAGTACAGGCATATTTTAACACAAAATCTATAATAAAATATAAAATTTCTGCTATTCTGTCATAGCTAGTCCCTTTTTACTTCAACCAAATTCAGACTTTGTAATCTTTCCTTTCAAACATTCAATGTGAATCCACATTTTTCCTATTCGTAAATATGAACAGTCGAGAACTTACTTACAGCCAACACAATATTTTTTATTTGATCCAAGAGAAATGTTAAGGACATCGTATAATAGTATGATCAGAAGACATAAACACACGTCATCTGACTGGTTTCCTTTTCCTTAACTTAATCATTTATTTTATATAGTATTCCTTAAATACTGAAGCATTTTAGAGGACACACATGTAATGTATTCATTGGACCAACTTCTGGAGAGATGCAAGCTGTGAAATGTTCAGCACAATAATTAACTGATTGTATGGTCTGTGATGTTCTATAAATAAGTACTTTTCATCATCTGCTTATACCTGCTAAGCAATGAGACATTATACGAACCAAAGGAATAATAACTCTCTGCTAAAAGAGGTCTGAAGGACTTGCTGAATATGTATCCTTTTCACAAGACCCTAGAAATAAGTTTAGATCCTGAAGAATATACAACGAGATCTGACTACAAATGAGTGTTAAGAGAACACGAACAAAAGTGATATGCTGTGCTTCTGGTAGACAATTTAGATTCAGTAAATATTAAGTTACTCTGTGGTCCTCAGAAAATTGAAAAAAAAAATGTTTTTTTGCTGATGACTTGAAACAGAATAAGATGTTCTTTGCAATGCAATTAATTTGTATACATATAAAAGTTGTAGACAAATTAATGCTCATATTTAACAAATGTTTGGCTTCAAACTATATAACTGCATTTGTCAGTCCAATGACTGTGACTCCATGGTAAGGAATCTTAATGAGCAGTCAATGCACTAGATTGCAGCTTCATTTTAAGAACATTTTTTTTTTCAGAGGTGATGATAAATGAAGTTGGCTGAGCACAAATTATTTGAGGGTTGTTGCACTATATGCTTCTAGGCTCACACATTACAAAAAATACTTAATTCTATGTCACAGTACCACATTTTCTAATTTTGCACCATTGGATAATTTGCACTTCACACCAACTTGAAACCCATATATTCTATTTAACCAGTTTTATTCTAGTTGGAATTACTATTTCAAATTAATTTAATGGAATAAAGGATTTATATTTTTCTTTAAGTTGACATATGGCTTTAGGTGGTTTCTGCAGAAATGGGTTGCCTCATGGGTGGCTTGCTTTTCTAGTTCAAGAATAATTCTGTAATTTTTAAAGTAGAAGACATTTTTTGTATTATTTGTCAACATACTGCTGGTTATGTCAATTTTACTTTTATATATAACCTTTTTTCTTCTATAAAAAATTTAATCTTATACAGTTTAACCATTTAGGATCATGTCTGCTTTGCTGGCAAAATCATTTTCCGACTGGTTGTGGCCGAATTTTTAGTTTATTTTTATTGTCCTTTAGTAACCTTTTTATAAAACTAATATTAGCTTTATTTGATGGTTGCAGTTTAGCTATGAGTAGTTGAATTGAGGGATTCTGCAGTGCATACAGTGTTTTGTTTTGCATTTCTTTTAACTTAACTGAGGTTTGGACTGGCTTTTAAAGGAACATTTCTGTTTATATAGAGACACTGACACAAACATGACAATGATGCATTAATTTGCTAATGATGCACACTGGCAGTGCAAATATCTATCTATCTATCTATCTATCTATCTATCTATCTATCTATCTATCTATCTATATATGGAAATCCAAGAATGAGTTACATGTGATTATTACAGTTTGTCATTTAAAAATGTATTTTTTTTCAGTCAGCCAAACTTTTATTGATGAACAAAACACAATGAAAAACAATTACCAAGTTTTTCAGACATCTAAGTAATTATAATGAATTGTCCTCAATGGAATTTAAAATAGACCAGACATTTTAAAAATGGGAAAGAATTGACCTCATCTTGTGTTAATACTGATTCAAGTTTTGTATAATTTAGTTTGGACTTTCCTTCAATTTATAAAGATGATTGCCACAAATAAAAAGATTACCCATCCCAAGGTTTTCCACAACATTATGTTGGTAGTCCTGGATTTCTAGTCCTAAGATATTAACATTGGTTTTATTTAAGGATGCTATTTTTTTTGGCAAGCCCCAAGAGAATGCAGTGGCCATTTTTTCCAAAATGTTTTCTTAAGCACAAGACATAATCAGGGACGATGATGGTAATCTTCCCTGGACTGACCACTTCTCCCACATGCATTTCCCATCCTTTCTCCCTGTGACTGAAATGTTGCTAAAGCAATTTGCCATAAGTGTAATAGTCTAAATTGTATAAATCCAGTGCAGGGCTAGCAGGTAAAACTATCAAGCTATTGTGAGGCCCTAATATATATACCCATGTTAGATCACACCATTTCTGCCTGAGATGGTACAGAAGAGAGTCATGTTTATTCACAACCAGTTTGTACAGCATAATCAGGTCTTTCTGGAGTGATATTTAATTTCTTAAGCTGTTGAAGTGGATGGTACCTTCCTAATGTAAATCTGAGTGCAGACCCATAATGAGTATAGGAAGAAAGGATATCTTAATTGTACATATTGTCATAAGTGAACCTTGTAGAAACTTTTGGTCTATGCATCATTGGAAAGATGGAGAAGTACTGTTGGGGAGAAGCAAAAGTTCTTGCCAAAAAAAAATTCCAAATCCCATGGCTGCAGCTTGATAGGTGGGTGGTTGATAGCATACCACAAAGAATCCTGGGATCAAACCCATATCCATATACACAGAGTATAAGTACCTAAAGATCTAGTGGAAACATGGAATGATGGAAATGATATGCCTGACATAAGTAATACGATGTCCACTGTAGAAGAGGTAATGAAATAAGGAATCAGAGCAGAATCTAAAGTTGTCACAACTCCAGAAAATATCAAGTAGGACGGTCATATGTGGTGGAAGGTAGAAGACAGTTTGATAAGAAACATTGAGAGAGAGGGAAACTATGTAAGAGGAAATGGGAATGCATGGCCAAGAGATGGATAAGATGTGTGAATGAAGACCTGCATCAGGTAGGCATAACTACTGAGAAAGGCAAGAGAGTTGCTATGAACTAAGACAGGTCACGATAGTTGATTTAACACCCTAACTCCATATAGTCATGAGGAAAGGGGATTGATAATGGTGGTAATTATGATTTTATGTGATAAAACAGATGGCATTATTCACAGTCTGGGGCTGTACAGGTGCATAATAAGCATCCGAGAACAGCAGTGCTACATGGATATGCAAATAAGGTCATGGTAACATAGTTGCATGAATATGGAAGCACAAAGCAAATTCCATAATCATGGTTTATATTTTTGTAAATGTAAACTGTGAAAAGGTAATTTTTTCATAGTTAAGAGCTATTTCTCAGTATCGTAAATAGGATGTTTGTTTGCATATCTCTGGCACACATGGATGAGTACAGTCACACTTAAAGCATTATAACAAGGCTGGGAATGTGCAGCAGCTACAACTTTTATTATTATTATTATTATTATTATTATTATTATTAAATATTAAAGGGTTAGAGCAGTTTAATTTATGCCCTCTTGGTTATGCTTTTGTGGGTATTCTGATGGTTTCATTAAAAAATAAAAGGGGGTGATAGGAAAGATTTGAAAAGGATAGACAAACATAAAGGGGAACACATAAAGGAAGCATTACGAGGGTGTGAGCTAGAGGAGGTGGGAAAGAAGGGCACTATGTTTTGTTGGGGGATAGACTCCCCCTATTTTTCAGAAGATTTGTTTTTGTAGAAGGTAGTGTGGATGGGAAATAGGTAAGAGGGTGTAGGAGAAATATCAAGGGAAGAAGGGCTGAGGAATTCTCTATTTTGTACCAAGTCTACAGAGTCTCAAACACATTCACTGACAAATGGTATTGCAGTAGAGGTCCCAAGTGTTGAATGGGTAGGGTCCTGTGTTGTCGCAGTGGTCAGCACCAACTGGGTGAGTGTGTCTTCCATAAACTGAAGACAAGCTTTGACTGGCATGATGCTTCTGTCTACTTCTTCTTCCAGTGCATCCTCAACTAGCCTCCAAAGCTCCCAATCATTGAGGCTTTCCAGGCTGCCATGTGCCAAGTGCCTGTAAGACTGACGCCTCCACCCTGAACCTGTGAGGTTCTCCTCTGACAGGCAGAGGAGGACCTCCTCCTAGCCAGGGAGGTACGTGCCTTGTCTGCTCCTGATTGATTTGAACTTGTGTAAAAGAAAATTAAAATGGGAGAGAAACCAAACAACAAAGTAAAAACAAATGCATAAGCAAAGTAATAAAGAGAAAAAAAGGAGTGGGGAGAGACAAAACAGAAAAAGGCAATAAATCCACACAATACTGTTGTAATGCAAGGTAAGGTATCGGGTCAATAAACCATTCACAGAAATATCTTTATTGAAGTTCAGTTGTGTATGGGCGGTGCTTATGTGTACACTTGGGGGTTGTGATTGGGGAAGTGCTAATGTAACTTGGACAGATTTGTAAGGGTAGTGCTTATGCATACTTGTGATGATTTGAAATGGTTTTGTGTTTCAATTCCATACTTTTCAAACATATTTTACAGTATGCAATTGTCAGACATGAAAGAAATCACTAAGTACTGCAGTTAATTATGCTTAAAAATGACCGAATAGCACATTTTCCTTCATGTTTTCCTGTCTTCATTTGAATTTCTTTCAGCTGCAAAGGTATAACAACAGTTTGCAGGATTACTACTGAGATCTGTTTTATCTGTTTTAAAAGCATTGCTGTACTACTGTTTATGCTATTCTGAATTATGTGTAATAAATTTTGCTACGGTTACTTAAGTAATAAATATCTTATGGACACCTGTTATGCCAGCCTCATGACTCCTCTTCTGTTGTTGAGAATTATGTTGGATTCCTTCCTCAGCTGCAAATAAAAGAGAGCATAATCTTGTTTACCTATATTGGACTGCATTCCACAAATACACGTCTTGTGTTCCCTGTATTCATTTTCATTTATAGTTTATCTTGTCAAATGTAAACTGTTGAATGCACACGTGTGTATTATTACAATGCATTACTGAAATATTCTGAATTGGGTAGGGAAGTGCGGAATTATGAATGCAGGTCTGTGTTTTGTTTTAAAAAATGTATATATATCACTGGGGAAAACACAAATTATAAGGATGAAGTGTAACAAGGAAGTGTGAATTTCCTTTTCTGCAGAACATTGTCTAAAGTACAGTACTGAAGTATAACAGCTTGTTCCCTGAATGCGTAGTTGCAGGTCATCTTTGAAGCAAAGTAACCCCTCCCCTTCCCCAGCAGTTAGTCTGACTAGAGTATGGTAAGTGTCATTTCAGCCATGTTTTATGTGCAGCAAGAAATACTTATGAACAAACAGTTAAATACATTGATACGTTTTACTTATATTTACTTACCGCTCACAAAAACTGTTTTTTTGTAATGAATGGAAAAGGTCTTTCTACCTTTCCAGTGCAATGCTACACATGTCTTTATATCTGTAACTGCAAGTTTTATTTCTACGATATTACATCAGTCAGCATTACTAATATTTGAACACAATTAATGCATTTACAGACTTAGCAGTGTTCAGAATGTCACCTCTAATACTTTATATAAAGGATATGATGTTTGTTGAATTACATGTATTTGTACAATATTTTCTACCCCTGTTTTGTGTGTGTGTGTGTGTGTGTGTGTGTGTGTGTGTATATATATATATATATATATATATAAATAGATATTAAAAATTGTATTTACTGTACAACTTCTATCCTGAACCTGATCGACCCACTCAAACAGCTGGACAGCTCTACACTTCTGCAAGTCATCATACCCGAGATGGCACTCCTGACTAGACCAGGTTATACCTGTCAGGGTTGACAGGTGGTCACCTAACTCCTGCCAGATATTGATTTTCTTGCAAGTGTTGGTACATGTTCACATCTGTATCTTCTCCAGGTACAAGTCATGCAGAAGGTAGAGCATGATTAGGGTCTTTTTCTCAGACCATCCTGAAGTGTGTGTCACAATTCATTATTATTAGGTTGGCCTTGTACATCAGCAGCAAAGGAAAATTAAATCAGACTTCAGGGTAAGTGCCCCACAACCCACCCCTTGTAAGCATGGTATACCCTATGCTGTTGCAGTATTCTTAATCTTTTATAATGATTTATTTTAGAAATTTAGCATTAGCGACAAACAGTTCAACTGTACCAATGAATGTGGAAAAAGTCAGCAGCAGTAGAATGGGGTTTCTGATGATGATGATGATGATGATGTAGTTGTATTCACGAGTTACCTTGACAGAGGTGGCAGGCAGTCTCTCAGTGTAATGATAGGCTCTCTCACATCACAACATGTTAATAACTCTACAGAAAGTGACACCGTGTCACAAAGTCAAACACAGGCTGACATTACACTAATGCTTGTACTCCAGGAGCAAACATGCACTTTTACACCCATGTCTCCACATGCAGAAGAACAGTTTGAGGAGAAAGGCAGGTAGTCTCAGTCCACTTTGACCATAGTATGAACATGACAAAGAGGTGCTAAGTGCAGAAATTATTTTGTCCTACTTAAGGAAACATATAAAGCACTAACGACATGTCAGCAAATGTGCCATGACATAGTTAGGGCTCAAACCAGTGCAACAGAGAGTCAGCCTAGAAATGGTTAGAGTCCTATAGGGTATGTATGAAGATTTCAAACAGTAGTTTTAATTGACATAACATACTGCATATTTACATTCTGTAACATAAATACTTGATGATCAAATTAAACAAATCCTCCTGGTATGAATGACCAACATTTGATTAATAATCTGCAACTATTGAAAAGGATGCATATTTAGTAGTGTTTTTAATTTTTACATTAATTTGCATGTATGTGTCGAAATGAAAACTTCAGATGTGATAAGGCAGTGTGGCTAAACTGTGCTATTCAAGAAATGAGATTAGTAAGATGGGTATACCTGATAATGCCACCTATTTGTGTGCTTTTATATCTGCACTATATGCATTTGCTTAACATTAAGATTTTTATACTGTGTGGTAGAAGTACTAAGTACTCGTTGGCATGTTATGATCTTTGAGTTTCAGAATTTATTGAGTTCTGATTCTGAACCTGCGTATTTATCAAGGTGGTAAATGTGAATATATCTGCCAAGCCACCTCTTGGGATATGTTATGTAAGATGCAAGAGAATGTGATGTAGACAAGAACTATTTTAGTATCCTGCTCATTCTATTTCTTTGTCCTAGATAAGCGGCATAGACTGGTTATCCAATTACTTACTTACTTTTTCTTCTACCTGTCCAATAACTTAGTTCTTTTTAAATGTCACAATTTTATTCTTTCTCTGCCACTTTTGTGTTAAAAATGTACATAATAAGCTTAGATATTCTTTCTTCATACCACTTGTGAAGGAGGGCATATACTCATTTTTGTGTTGCTTCTAGCCTGTGTGTATCCTTAGCAAAGTTTAGAGCTGTACACAATACTACACTGGTGTTTCAGAACTGTGCACACTATATTACAGTGGTGTCTCAGAAGTGTGAACACTATTACAGTGGTGTCTCAGAACTGTGCACAATGCTACATTGGTGGCTCAGAACTGTGCACACTATTACAGTGGTGCCTCAGAACTGTGCACAATGCTACATTGGTGGCTCAGAACTGTGCACACTATTACAGTGGTGTCTCAGAACTGTGCATACTATTACAGTGGTGTCTCAGAACTGTACACAATGCTACACTGGTGGCTCAAAACTGTGCACACTATTACAGTGGTGTCAGAACTGTGCACACTATTACAGTGGTGTATCAGAACTGTGCACAATGCTACATTGGTGGCTCAGAACTGCACACACTATTACAGTGGTGTCTCAGATCTGTGCACAATGCTACATTGGTGTCTCAGAACTGTGCACAATGCTACATTGGTGTCTCAGAACTGTGCACACTATATTTCAGTGGTGTCTCAGAACTGTGCACAATGCTACATTGGTGTCTCAGTACTGTGCACACTATTACAGTGGTGTCCCAGAACTGTGCACAATACTATATTGGTGGCTCAGAACTGTGAAAACTATTACACTGGTGTCATAGAACTGTGCACAGTACTACAGTTGTGTCTCCAAACTTTACACAATGTTAAATTGGTGTCTCAAAACTGTGCACTATACTACATTTGTGTCTGGCTCACTGTGTAATATAGAGGGACAAGAACGTATTTTGTACATGCTGCACTTCTTTCTAGATGCCATTATTCTACTTGCCTTCCTTATCAGTACATCTCCTTGATTTCTTGCTTTAATAGCATCTGGTAGGAGTAGTGCCAGCATACTTCTCAACTGTACTGTCCATATTTTTGGTCTGTTATTCATAAAAGTCATGTTTTATTTACAAATCATTGGGATGGTTTAAGGGTTAAAGTTGCTAAATAATTACATGCATTTGAGTTTCATACTTATTATCATTCAGAAAATGCACTCTAACACAAATCCTGTTATTCTAGCAAGTTTCTAATTATATAAGAGTGATATTTAAAATGTGTCCCTATTTTTGGTCCTTTGTCCCCCAGTTATATCAGGCTTTGTCCAGATATCTTGCACTAAGTGATTGAGAGATATCGTGCCAGGCTACATCTATATTTGTTGCTACTGTTACCCTGCCCCCATTTGCACAATCTGTATTCTGGTCATTATTCCCAAAGGCATTATATTGAATAGCTCTGCACTTTATTTTGTTGACTGTGAATTAGAACAAATCTCCATGTTGCCATGTCTGTTACCTTTTTTAATTTCTTCAGGTCTTTTGGGTTTCTTATACCATGGTGGGAATGGACCCCATTCCTAAGTTCAAAGTATGACTAAAGTTCATGAAATTAGCATTGTTTCAATCTATAATTGTATCCAGAAGTGCTCTTCACAGCACCCGCAATGTGCCCAGTAATGACTCCTGCAATTCATATGGAGTTACATTTATCGGTAACATATCGAAGTATGATAGTACATACTATTTTATAAGACCCATTGCTTCTACTACTACTGGAACTATCTGGGTCTCTTGCTTCCACATCACACTTGTTTCTGCCTGTAAATATTGGCATTTTATGACTTTGAGTCTCTCTGTATGTAAGACACTGTAGTCACTGGGAACAGCAGTTTCAATGATCAATGCTCCTTTGGTCTTCTTTTCATGGACCACTATATCTGGTTTTCTTGAATCTATTATTTGAACTTTTGGTAGTGGATGATCCCATGTGATATCAGCTTAATCATTTTCTATGATGCTTTGTGGCTCATGTTTCCAGTGTTTTTCAGCTACTTTAATATTGTAATGTGTGCACAATCCCAAATTGAAAAGTCTCGCCACATTATTATGCCTTTCAGTATTCACAACCAGCAACAAGATGTGCGACTGTTTCCAATTCTGTTTTATAAGTCCTGTTTCTCCCACATGTTCAATGGACTTTGTAGACCAACATGTCTGTAGTCCACTGTCTTGGGCTGCTAATATTAATCATTCATGTTTTGCTTTAAACTCACCTGTCTTTCAACCATTCCTGAGTTTGAGCCTGATCAACATGAGGTTGTTCCAAGAGTTTTCTATACTTTCAACTATATTTATGCATTTTCCCCATTTCTTCCCTTCTCATCTGATCCTTCACCTTATATTCTTTCTTTTGTTTTTTTTTGCTTATTCATTTGCTGCCTGATTTTTATCTACTTTTAGTGTGATTTACATTCCTGCTTGACGGCAATATGCTTCTGCTAAATTAAGCAGGGAAGTCATCTTAGATTTATTCTTCTCATGTTTCAAAATTTTCACTACATTTGGGTCTTCTGAGGTCAACAGATATGTATGGAGTCCCACAATTGCATATCTGTACATGTAATCAATTTCAAGGAGGCCCATGCCTCCTTCAGAATGGGGAATCTATAATCTTGGTATGCACTGATTTTTATAAATCATTTGATGAGCATGAAGCATCATTCTTGTTTTCCTATCCAACACCTTTTGGGGGCAGTCAGTCAGTTCAAAATAGTAAGTTAGGACAGGAAGAGCAAATCGGTTTATAGATTGGACTTTCTTCTTAGATGTCAACGCTGTTTTCAGTATTAATTTAAGTCTTCTAAAATATTCCTTACAAAGTTTTATTTGCATTTGTTCATGTTTTGTTGTTGATCCTTCATCAGTTTTAAAATATTTATACACTCCCTCTTGCTAAGTTATTTTATATCACATTCCGGTCCCAAACTGATATTTTCTTGGTGCTGCAGCTTTCCTGCTTTAAAGGTTGCTTTTGCACATTTATCAAGACCAAACATCATTCTCATATCACCTGAAAAAGTTTTAATTACTTGCAGTTGTGCTTTCAGTTCCTCATCCGATGAATTATACAGTTTTAAATCATCTACGAAAATAAGAAAAAAGGGCTGGGTCACTGAGTCCATCTCAGTTTACATTGAAAAGACCTTAAGACCTGTAGCTGACAAGAACCAATTTTTTCTCAAAGACACATAACAGTTCTTAATAGACCTTTATGCTAAAATGGATTATATAGAAGACACTCTTCCATATTTGCTAGTAACCTTTGATGTTAAATCATTGTTTACGGTCATTCCCAATCAGGAAGGTATTGGTAAAATACATCGATATCTCACACAATACACAGAATGTACACCTGTTAAAGTAGACTTGTTATGTTTACTGCTTGAGACAGTGTTAGAAAATAATATATTTGTATTCAATAATGACATATTAATTCAGAGAAATGGCGTAGTTATGGGCACATCTTGTGCCAATAGCTACGCCAACTTGGTGATGGCTATGTGGGAAGAGGAGCATTTATTTTCATTGCATAGTTTCCAGAATTTTGTAATTTTTTACAAACGATTTGTAGATGACCTCTTTGTAGACGGGCAGCAAAAATGAGTTGCACATTTTCTTTAATGAAATTAATTCTCTTACGAATTATTTAAAATTTACAATGAATGAGTCCATCTATAGTATATATTTTTTGGATGTGCATATAGAGAGACTAGACAATGGTAAACTCAGTACTGGTGTGCATAGGAAATCCTGTTACAGGAACACCCTGTTACACAGAAGGAGTATGCACCCAAAGTTTGTTTTCAATAATATTATTAAAGGGCAGGCTATTAGGGCCTCCAGGCTGAATCCAACCATGGATATGAGAATGAACTAACTGATCTTAAAGAAAGATTGTTAGCTAGATCTTATAATATAAAAGAAATACACAGTTGTTACCAAAGTGTAGAACAAAACAGAAGTGATAGGGCTATCCCATACTTCTTGGATCATGGTGCAATTGTATATTCTAGTCCTCATAATAATAGAGGAATAACTCAAGATGTAAGGACTAAACAAACATTTTCTATGTTTTATATGCATGACTTCAATGAAGTCAGATAGATCATCTCTAAACATTGGAGGATGCTGACTGCTGATCCATTAATTAAAGATATTGTTGGTGAATATCCACAGTTCATTTTCAAAAATAAGAAGAATCTGCACAGAATTTTATGCTATCCCAATGTAATGGAAGCCGCTAGTAATAGCCCACATAGAAATGGTACATATCCATGTAATAACTGCCCATTTTGTCCCCATATTTCTAATTACAATATGTTCGTCCATCCGATTACTTCTGAATGTTTTCAGTTTGAGGTTATTGCTACATGCAATACTGAACACATAGTCTACATGGCAATGTGTACTTCCTGCCCTGCCTTCTATGTAGGTAAAACTGATAGAAGGTTCAGGGACTGGATACGAGAAAACCTTTACCAAATACATATCCAGTCTAGTAATAATGTTTTATCCAAACATGTTCTTGCCACAGACATCAATCACACCTTTAAATTTATGGTCCTCCAGGTGAATAACCTCAGCCTTAGAGGGGGAGATATCAGAAACTATACGGAAAGAACAGAGATTTAATGGATTGTTAGACTCAAGGCACATGAAAAGCTTCAAAGTATCTTCATACAGCAACTGATCAAATATTTCCTGCTCAACTGATTTCTCCTTAATATGGGGATCCATTGCTCTATCCTTCTGTGATGTTATCAGAGTAAGATTTTCTACACTAAAGCCTTCACTTTGTAGGTAATCCATAACCTCACTTTTCATTTATTTAACTTCTCTATTATTTATCCTCTTTTCTACTTTTCTTCTTTGTTTTCTTATTTTTTGTATTGTAAAAATTTCCATGTCTGGATGCATTTGCCTGTATTTCTCTTTAAATATCTTTGGTGCTGCTGTTTTTGTATTGATTAGGTTTGTTTTCTCCTTTGTATAAATATTGCACCATATTAAATCTCTTTTTCTTTCCCATGTCCATATTTCTTCTACAGATGTCTCCTGCTCTTGTTTCTCCTTACTTTGGGGACTCATTGTTTCATTATGCTGGATGTAACCTGTATTAGACTTTCTGCACTAAATCCTTTACTTCATAAATATTCCATAACTTCATCTTCTATTAACTTCTACTTTACTAGTCTTCTGTTCTGCCTTCCATCCTTCTGATCTTATTTTTTATTGTGCATTTTTCCATAGCTAGATGCTTTTGCCTGTGTTCCTCTTCAATCATCTTCGGGTCTGCCTTTTTTGTGTTGGTTAATTTAGTTTTATCCTTTGCATAAATATTGCACCACATTAAATCTCTTTTTCTTTCCCATGTCCACATTTCTTTTTTAAGCTTTTGAAAAGTCTATTGATTTTGTTCTTTGTATTTTCACACTTCCTCAGTCACTTCTTTTTTCCTAAATGGCCCAAAATTTCTTGATCTATATAATATTTTTCATAAATCTATTGTATTAATAAACACACATTTTTATTTTAAAATTACGATAGATTTTCTGATGAAAATATTTTTCTTTCCTCTAATTTTTCTCTCAGTCTTTCTGTATATCTTCTGTCTGGAAACCCTGGACTTCTTGTATAATAGTAACAGTACATAATTTTCTTAAGTTACTTTTTCTTCTTGTTTGGTGTTTTGTAACACAAAATCTGCAAAAAGGTTTACTTTTTATTGAGATCATCTGCACTGATTTTTTTCTTTCTCTCTACATTGAGGCACTTTGCACTGTCAGTTGTCCCATTTCTGTCCCCTGTGGTCCAGTGATACCCTGCTGATATACTTAATATGACTTTTTTGCATTTTAGTTTAGCAAAGCTTATATCCATACCACCTTTGTGTGACATACTTCATGGCTGTCTAATTTGTTCTCTAACATTTTGTGGTGTGCAATATTTTTTGCCCTTCTGGAATCTACGTAGCTCATCTCTGTATTTTGCTGTTATCTAAGGCAAAGGTCATGCTCACAAAATTATGTTAAATTTGACCTGAAGTGAAGGGCTCCATAGCAGGCATTTGAAGCATCAGTTATCAATACCTAGAAGTGCAATCACTGTGCATTAAAGTTATTGTGAAACCCCAACAATCAGAAACCATTATTTCACTGTCAAAGCATGCCTTCAGTGTGGTATAGTGTGCCCACAATCCACTGCTATGTAAATATAATGTATCTCTAAGAAAACTGGAGTCTCGCAGATACTCCGTGTTGTTAAAGAGGGTTCTCTCATTTTAAAAATTTATTTTCATTATTATGGACTTTGACTACTACTGTAAATGTCTGCTAACCTGATGGACCTTTTTTTCCCCCTGGACCTCTGCTGAAAATGTTTTTCTTAAGACTCAACCAGTAAATAAATATAAATAAGTAAATACATTTCACAATCTGAGGCTTTTTAAATAAATCAAACAAAGAATACACTTGTGATTGCAGATTAGAGTGCTGATCACAAATGACTCATTAGCATACTTGTTATATCCAGAGTTAATCGATGCTCATTGATAACAGTTTGATAACAGTTTATCAATGGCTTCCTGACATGCTAACTTTCTTTCAAAAAACAGTATTTCTCCAACTTTACTAAATGCCTGGTAAAGTTGAGAATCATTAATGCTCATGTTCTATTTGCTAAGAAAAAGGAAATCACATCTGCCAGTCAACAGTGTTCATAACCAAATCATGCTCTCAGAATGGTTGAAAAGGTTGGTAAAGAGTATTAATACCAGTCTTTCCTTAATTATGTGAAAAATTCAGAGGTGATACTCCATAGGCCTGATTGTAATATGTACATCTTATTTCTGAAGTGCTGTCATAACATTTTCTTCTGTTCCATGCCTGATCATAGCATTCTTTCCTTAATTATCTAGAATTTTTTAATGGTGAGTCCCTTTAGATCTGACTGCAGGGGTACCTATTTTGAAGTCCCTTCATAACATTTACTGCTGGTTAATGCTTGCGTTCATCTCAGTTTTCCTCCTCACTTCTGACTGGCAGTAATGAATTTTGCTTCTCTTCTTTCTCTGTACATGTGTATAAGTATTTATTTATTTCAGCATTGATTACCACTCATCTCCTTGTGTTTTTAATTTTCTGACGGTCTCCAGTAATATCTATTGGCCCCTCTTTTTACTTACTAAGTGTTTTAGCTCTTTTACCGGACTGGTTATATTTTTCTCAGTTTAAGTTGTTACTTTTCCTTCTTTATTTTGCTTTAACCAGTATTTGTGCCTGTCTTCCTCCGCACGTTTCCTTATTTTTACTGCATTGTACATTGCATTGTAGATCACTTTTGTATAACTTTTTCTGATAACGTATTTAAGACTTTGAGTCGATTTTTCTTCTTTCTCCTGCTTATTTTTCCCCTTTGGTTACGTGTTTCATATAAACCTCTGTTGGTTGTATAACAACGTTTTATGCATTCCTGTTGTTCAAAATACCACCATTTATGTTTACCATAACTTTTTTGAGGCATTGTTCCATTTTCTGTCAGGCTGATGTCCTAACATTTTGAATCAGTACTTTTCTTTCATTAGGCCTGAGTCTGCTGTTAAGGTGAATTTCACTGATCAAGTGTTCTTTATTCCAGATATGACAGCCTGTGTTCTATGCATTTAAGAACATCAGGAACAATGTTGGTCATTTGCAAGCAGGTTTTAAAATTGAGTTTGTTATGTCTGCCATTTTCAGAACTTTAACAAAGTTATTTGGTATAAAAGTAGCTGACAGGAGCATAAAATGCACACTTTGTGCCCCCACATAAAATAACAGTTTGTATTCTTTCACTGTTTGTCTTGATGGTGACCTACATAATACATGTTTAGCATGGAGGCAGGAAGGTAAGTGAAGTAGCAAGAGTGGGTATGGGAAGGAATTATACATTATAATAATATATGAATGTGCAATGTTTGTATCTTTATATAGTGGGTGGGTGGGTGTAAAAACACACAGACAGCAGAAGGAGTCAGTCGCATAAAGAGAAAAATAGAGAAGTACATCACACAATTTTTTTCTCTATCTCTCTCTACATATGTATATATCTGTGTGTGTGTTTGCTTGTGTGTGTGTGTGTGTGTGTGTGTGTGTGTGTGTGTGTGTGTGTGTGAGTGTCTGTGTGTATTTGTGTGTGTGTGTGTCTGTGCTTGTGTGTGCCCATGTATGAGTGTGTGTGTGTGTGTGTGTGTGTGTGTGTGTGTGTGTGTGTGTGGTTTATGTTGAAACACCCTGCAGAAGTATATTGTATGCACTTAGTGTGCACTGCACTTTTTTAAGTACTACATGCTTCTACAAAGTGTTCCCCATTTTTAATGGAATACAGTACAGTGTATTAGTACTGCGTCCCTTGCATGCATATGTGTTATAGCAGATTCTTTGTATTACCTATACAGCAAAGCAGGTGGTTAGCTATTTGTAGATATGTAAGGCATTCAACGCAGAGCCAGTATCATATTTATGAGGATGCTGGTGGTACTCGTTTATTATTTTACCTTATTTTGCTTTTGTTTTTTGGGTTTGTCCTACTCGGTCTAGTAAAAAAAAACCTTTTAAGCAGAGGCCCAGAAAGAAAATCTTCAATATATTACAAGCATTTTTAAACAGATATTCAGTAATATACATGCACAGACATTAAATAATTGAATCTAAGTTTGCTAGATTGCATTCAAATAAAATAAAGGAAACTATTACAGTAAAAAAATACCTATGCATTTAGTAGATGTTAAGCAGTGAGCTTTTTAATGTGTATATCAGTGAGTTTGTTCAGATAGATGACAGATCTTGCGATTGCTAATTTAAAAAAATGGAAGTAAGTGAAGGAACTGGGTAACAGGTTTACAATCTACTTACGGGATGAATTCGATCAGCTGAGAGTAATGAAGGGTAAATTCAGGGATGATATAGTTTGATCATGATGGAAAATATGCAATGCCATTACTTGAAACAGAAATTACTTGTCTTTTTAAAGTAGTGACATTGCATTGTGGAGCTTCATTTCCCTTCTGACACTTGAACATTGAAGCCATGCAAGGATCCTTACACATAACACTTCAATGGTACATGACTTGTATTGCAGCTGGCAAATCATTTATAATAGATTTATGAGTCTGCATGTTTCTGGCTCTTTATCAATACTCTTACTGATTTTTCACCATTTTTTTTTGCTTCAGGTGCATTATAGAAGGGTGAAATTTTATTCTGAACTATGTAAATTGCCGAGGTTTGTTTCTCCATTTAGATACACAGATAAATAGAATATGTAGTGTTATTTTCAGCTATCATCCCACTGATTCCTGTTGGTACTGTTCTGTTACAAAGACAAGTGCTTCTTCCCGGGCCTCTGCTGAAAATTGGCTTTGTTCCAAGTCCTGATAAACAAATGTAAAATAAATAAATAAATAGTACTGCTTTACTGGAAGCCAAATTCCTTCCCATGGGAACTTGTAAACAACCAACCATAACTCACATTTGTGAATAACCTTTCATTTATTAATATATATAATTTTTTTAATACACACACACACACACACACATATATATATATATATATATATATGTGTGTGTGTGTGTGTGTGTGTGTGTGTGTGTGTGTGGGAAAGAAAAACAAGTTATTGCATGGACCCAAGTGGTGCAAAGAGTGAAACAGTAATCCACCCACAAAATAAAACTCCAATACCAAAGTTGCTCCTCATATTCTATTACAATATTATGTTCATGACATGCATAAAACAAGAAAAACAGACTCTAACCCTTAGCCACAGACACTCAAGCACACACATTCCTATACCTAATGCAGTAGCCTTCAGTATGTCTAAAATCTTCTGCATCGGTACAAAATCATGAGTGCCTTCACACAGTTGCAGCACATACAAAGAAGCAACTGGTGTTCATAGCTGTGACATTTCCAGCACTGGACATCAATTAGTTCTTTTGAGGGAAAAAAAGATATGTTGTTTAACAGCATAACTGACATTGTTTATTACAAACACATGTATACATTTTATAAATGCACACACTTGTTTCCTTGTTTTATGCCATACTGCGCACATATTATTTGGACATATTATTGGATTAAACAATGAGTAGCAACTTTGGTGCTGAAGTTCTGGTTTTGGTATATGCATAGATATAAATAACTAGTGGTTTTAGGGTGCATTTTGACTCGTAAGTCCCATACTGGTGAATTCAGCTGTAGCAAAAGAGAACAACTACTGGCCAGCAATATTTATCCAGCCCAAAGATCCCTCTCTGAAATGGAAGGAGTGTTCCAATGTATGCTTATCACTATCATTTGTAAACTAAGACAGAGTTAAATCCTTATACTTGTGAACAGGGGAGCTATGTGTCTTACATATAATCCAGTGATTCACTAAACTACTTGGTGTTTTACACTGTGCTAGTCAATGTGGGTCTATAATACTCTTAACATCCATTAAAGTGATTCCATTATATAGGCAGTTAATCTAGCTCTCTAATAGTATAACTTGGTGACATACAACAGTACACAAACCCTGATGCACTCTCTATCTCTCTCGTGTCACTATTCTTCACTCTCTAATAGTTAACATGGTGACATACAACAGTACACAAACCCTGATGCACTCTCTATCTCTCTCATGTCACTATTCTTCGCTCTCTAATAGTTAACTTGGTGACATACAACAGTACACAAACCCTGATGCACTCTCTATCTCTCTCGTGTCACTATTCTTCGCTCTCTAATAGTTAACTTGGTGACATACAACAGTACACAAACCCTGATGCACTCTCTATCTCTCTCGTGTCACTATTCTTCGCTCTCTAATAGTTAACTTGGTGACATACAACAATACACAAACCCTGATGCACTCTCTATCTCTCTCGTGTCACTATTCTTCGCTCTCTAATAGTTAACTTGGTGACATACAACAGTACACAAACCCTGATGCACTCTCTATCTCTCTCGTGTCACTATTCTTCGCTCTTTAATAGTTAACTTGGTGACATACAACAGTACACAAACCCTGATGCACTCTCTATTTCTCTCGTGTCACTATTCTTCGCTCTCTAATAGTTAACTTGGTGACATACAACAGTACACAAACCCTGATGCACTCTCTATTTCTCTCGTGTCACTATTCTTCTTCTTCTCCATTCCTGTCTCCTTCACCCTCTGGCAGTCCCCACACAAAACTCTCTGTAAAACCTGTTGCACAGCAGATATCATTTCTTATTCACTAATAACATAGCTAGTCAGCAAGCTGTAATATAACTCTTCTTAGCCTGTCTGTGTAGTATTATGGCTGTGTTATCTCACTTTTTTACTATCCAAAGCTGCTTCTTTGCCAATACACGGATTAGGCCCCTTTTCATTTGCTGTGCTTTTGCTAGGGCTTACTCCACGCCCAGCCCTACCCCCATTTCCCACCAACCCCTACTACTCTACAGTTATACTTCCCAAACTCTATGCCTAACCACACCCCATCCAGTTTCACCACTTATTATCTTAATAGCTCAAACTACAAAGTATTCTTCCACAATTATAACCATTTTAAGTATCCTCTTTAGCTACTGCTTTCCCTAACATCTGTGCATTCTGTCTTATACCACAAACCACACACTCTTCACTTCCACCAACACAAAATCCATCCCAGCTGTCACATGTAATGGCTGCAGCCCAGACTGTATTACTATGCTTGCTCACCAGCTACCATAACAATCCGTTACACATTAGTAGAACATCAACCAGCCCACACTTACTTTATCAATACTGACCCAGTTTCTCTCTCTCTCTCTACAAACTGATCTCCTCAGACCTCTAACTATAAATTCCTTAAAAATAGTACTTAGGCATACAGCCTTCAACAAACTAAAAACTAAAATTTTAATTGGTCATATGTTTTCCTTTACAAAACATCCATCAAAGAAAACAAAAAACAGTGGGGGTACTCACCCTCACCCAGATCCTACTGAATAGCAAATCATCTATTCTACTAATATAAATATAAGTGACTCGCCTAATACTTCCAACTTATCTTCCACATTTAACCTCATCCTCCTAAACAGGAACATTAGAAGCATATGCAACAACATCTAGGACATCTATGCATGCCTTGTCACATCTTCTACTGATGTAGCCATAGCTACAGAAACCTGGCCCTAAAAACAAATCACTGATAATGAAATTACAACCCCCAGGCATTAATATCTTCAGGCATGATAGAACAAAGAAGTGGGCAGGCGGAGTTGCAAACATCTATAAAACCTCCTTAACCATATCTTCATTCCCAAGATATAACCAAGTTTAGCAATACAGAAATCCTGACAACACTTCTTAAAATTTACAATTAGAAAGACAATTTCCATCTCAGCAATTTATGTATCACAAGGCAATAGTACTGATTTATTTATTTTATTTATTTATTGACATTCAATTACTGGGAAATTCCAACTAGGTAGAAGCCCATTTTCAGCAGTGGCCTGGGGAGAAAAGCTCCAAATTAATGCAAAACATTTTAAGAAAAATAATTATACAGTCTTCAAAAATAAAACAAAAATATCTGCAGTTTAAATAATTATAACAAATTATATATAATATAAAAACATTGGTTGGGAATCAATACAACGTATATGATCATTTAATATTTAGCAAACTTTTAGACAGTTTGTACAAAAATTAAAGGTAAGCTAGTCTATTAGAACCAGCAATTGAAATATGACGTGAGGGAAAAGCAAGCTTATGGTATATTTATACAGTCAGGAAAGAGAAGTAGATAGCAGTAAGTAAGTAAGTGAAAAAGGGAGATTAAGGAGGTATAAGGAATGAAAATGGACTTGCTCATGTTTAGGGATATAGTTTATCATGGTTTTGAGCAAGAATACTACAGAAAGTATCCTTCATTGGATATCTCATCATATAAATCATGATACAATTCATTGGATATCTCATCATATAAATCATGACACAATGATTCTAGGACACCTAAGAAAACTCATAAATATCAATACTCCATATAGATGTATATGGTTTTATTCAGCTAATCATCACAACCTATAGAATCCACAAAAGCTCTGGCAGGCTTTCAACATTTGACTGGATCATTACAAACAAAACTCATGAATATAGGAAGCCTACCAGATGGCATTAGTGACCATATGCCAACTTATGTCATCAGATGTTATCATGACCTAGCCAAACAAAATCACTTATAGCCAAAGAAGAAGCACAACTAACTTAATCAAAGATACCATTAGTGAAACATTAATGCAATATAACTGGAAAGTACTATACTCCTGGCCCCCAGGTACTGCTTTAGCACACTTCATTGACACTTTCCTAAAACATCTTAAAAATTTGCCCTAGTATGAAACAGAAGGGTAAAGTAACAAGGTGTGTACTGTGCATGATTTTAGACCTGTCCATAGCATGACAACTGTCCTACTAATGTTTACACTCCTACAACAACTAGCACAATGGATATCTCACAACTTACTCTTCAGTGATTTTAGTAACTACTTGTCAGAATGCTACCAGGCAGTTAAATGGAATTCTATCCTTTTCCGTTATCTACCCATTAGTACAGGAGTCCAAGAAAGCTCTATCCTTTCTCATCTTCTGTTTAATATCTTTATAAATGATCTTCATACTACTATACATCAGGCATCCCTTGTACAGTAGGCAGATGATTCCACACTTATCTGCCGCTATCACACTCTAGAAGATTTAGAAAAGATTACACAGTATGCTATTAACTCTATTGAAAATTGGATTTGTAACCATCAGTTCCTTAATCTAAGAAAACCAAGCTCCTTTTATTTTTCCCCAAATGATTTACACATGAGAAAAATAACTTTATGCTCACATTCCTAAATAAAATACATCAATTAAAGTAGTGGCCAACGCAAAATTGCTGGGGCTTACAATAGAGGACAACCTCAAATATGACCTCCATAAACAAAGCAATAATAACAAAAATCTCAAAAAATAGGAATGCTATCGAGATCCAAACATTTCCTTGCTGCAGCCACCAGACTCTCTCTTGCCACTATTTACCTAATCCACTCTCTGTCATATTGTTCTCCCATCTGAACTAACCTCCAGACCACCCTAAAATCTAAACTACAACAGGGTTACAACAAGGCAGCTAGAATTGTAGCTCACAAAAACCATGGAACATGTCACTATTCTGCACTAAAAACTCTAAATCGTCTGGAATTCTCACCATCTAAATTATATCTAAATTTTCTTCGCACACAACTTTTTTTAATCCCACTTCCAAGCCAAATAAAAGTACAATTCTTCACCACTGCCTCACAAATGTTCTTGTTCAGTCTTCTGTCAAAATTCTGCTTGACATCTAATAAGCCTTATAAAAACTGTGGTCAATGTCAGACTGCAGAGCAAATGTCTGAAATATAATTCCTGCTCCAACAAGGGAAATATATAGCATTCATTGTTTTAAGCTGCAACTAAAAGAATTCCTCTCTGACTCCTAGCTTTGCTTTGCTATTATCCTGGCTAAAATGTCAGTTACTTCTCCTCTAATATCTGTATACATCCTCTCCTTTTTGTTTTATTTCTTACTCTTATTTCCCTTATTCACAATCTTGTTTTTCATAGATAAATACTAGGATATCAGGCTATCAGTCTGTAGACTATTACAAGTCTAGCCAACAACCCAGAGGGCAGAATCAAACCTAGTACCCAGCTTGTAATCATTTCTCCTACCTCCCATATCTTCTCCACTTATTACCTGAAGGAAATACTTGTTCTCATGCTTCCCTCCATTTCCCCTTATTCTCATCCACTGTTTGAACGTTCTACTCTGACATTTGCTTTATGAATGCGTAATAAACGTAATAGGCTCTCACACTTATCACATGTCAATACATTTCAATGCTGTATGATTTTGTATTTATCTTGTTTTAATGATGACATGTACTATTATGTATATATATATATATATATATATATATATATATATATATATATATATATATATGTGTGTGTAACAATAATTGAATTAATTTATGTAGTTATACTATATTGTAATATTATGTCAATTTTTACCTATTTATTTTCTGTTCTTTTATTTCTGGAGCTTTCCACTGAAAACAGATAAAGTTATCCAGTTGGACTTTCCTGGTCAACAAATGTCAATAAATAAACAAAACAACCCAAAATATTTCTGGTCATTCCTAAATAAATTGCTACATCCTGGTAAAACCACTACTCCCTCCCAACAAGTAATACAGATTCTAGCCCCATAAGATTCAACCCCTGTTTATTCAGTCAGTATCTTCCCATTAATAATACATCCATTCCCCTCTCACTACCTGCAACCAGTCACCCACAACAAATTAATTTTAGCCCTGTACCCAACTCCTTCATTAAAAAGATCCATCTTAAACTAAAGACAACTTCCTTAGCTGCAGATCAATTCCTAACTGACTATCTTAAACTGGCTGCCAATGTCATAGCCTTTTTTATTTATCCACATTGAGAATAGGTCCATATCCGAAACACATGTCCCATCCATATTGAAAAATTCTTTTTATTATACAGTTGCATAAAGGTAGTGCATTTGCAGTGTTTAAAAATTACAGGCTAACTGCAAATTTCTCCACTCTGTCACATATCATAGAGAAGTATATCCATGCTCCACTTATGTCATACATAAACTCAGACAACCTTCTTTCTGTAACACAACACAGCTTTAGATTCCAACACAGCGCAACTACTGCTCCCCCAAAAATTGCTAACACTATAAACCAGCATAGAAATAGTGGGCGTATTAGTAGCCACCAAGTTGCTGGTCTTATCTAAAGTCTTCAACACTGAAACAGACATTTGTACTTAGAAAACTCTCTTTTTTGGGCTGTCACAATATTCCCAATCCTTGTTCCACACGTATCAAATTGGAAGACAGCAAGCAGCTAAATGGCAGCAAAACTAGACATTCTTTCAATCATTTGCAATAGGAGTCCCAGAGGCTTTCCATACTAGGCCCATGACTTTTCAACATACTCATAAATGAGCTTTATATTGCTACACACAGTGCTAACATAGTTCAATATGCTGAAAATTCAACATTAATTTATGCAGTATAAACAATACACAGATTTCAGGAAATGACTCCGACCTCATTTTCCATTAAAAGCTGTCTGAAAAATTCAAATCTGCACCTCAACCATCCCCCCAAAAAAGCTGATGCTATTTACTCATAAAAGTCCCATAATCAAAAACAATCTTTCACCAAAAATTCAGCTAAAACATAGAAATTTAAATTGTAACCCTTACTAAGCTGCAAGGTATCTCAATAGATAATAATCTCAAATTTGACCAATTCATATTGTAAACCATTAAAAAGATGCACCAGAATCTTGAATCCATCTATAGGGCCAAATAACACCTTACTAAAACTGCAAGAAACTCTAGCTTCAGTCTAAATACTCCCAACCCTTTTATTCCCTTCCCCTATCCTAACAAACACTACACTTAAAAAAAATAATTTCCTTCTATTACAGTAAAATAGCTATGTTTCTTATCCTTTCACATAGGACCAAACACTGCCATGCCATAAACTGCCATAAACTGTTTTGAACTGAACATCATCTTAACATACTCCTAGTTAATTATTGAATATAAGCTTATCCATTACCCAAACAAAAGCCCAATGTTAAGAAATATCCATCAGTGATACTCCCCTACATGGGACCTACAATGTGGTAAAAATTCTTACTAAATACAAACAAGTCAAATAACTAAGCAGGAGACTCACTTTACTCCCACTATGTCTCAAACCTATGGAACACCATACCTGCAAAAATAAAACAAACCAAAAAAATGTCAAGTTTTAAGCCATTACTTAAGGAATATCTAAACCAAACCTGATCATACTCATGTTCATCACCAGGTGATATTATCAGGTGATCAACTTATTATGTTTCCCTACTCATGTCTTCATCCTGTCTTCCTACACTAAAATACTTCTCTGTGGCATATTGCCTGCTTTCTGGCTTAATTTACTTCCCACATCCCCACCCAATATTTTTTAACACTCTGTCTTTCCCTTCTCGTATATGTATCTGTACTCTCTTTCTATACATGCCAGGCCAGCTGGTCACCTACTCCTAAATTGTGAGTTCTTCATATCAGCCCTGACCCAAAGTCTAGCTAGCAATCTATCCACCACCATGCTACTGCTAAGCTGCTTCCATCACCTAAGCCTGCACTAACACCTTCATCCTCAGTCCTTCTGCTTCTACCAGCCATCACATCCACTATACTGCCCTACTACAGTCATCACCTCCACTATACTGCCCTACTACAGTCATCACCTCCACTATACTGCCCTACTGCAATCATCACATCCATTATATGGCCCTGCTACAATCATCCCATACACTATACTGCCCTACTACATTCAGTACATCCACTATATGCCCTACTACTATCATCACATCTACTATACTGCCCTACTACAATCAACACATGCATTATACTGCCCTACTACATTCAGTACATCCACTACATGCCCTACTGCAATCATCACTTCTACTATACTGCCCTACTACAGTCATCATATCCACTATACTGCCCTATTACAGTCATCACCTCCACTATACTGCCCTACTACAATCAACACATCCAATATACTGCCCTACTACAGTCATCACCTCCACTATACTGCCCTACTACAATCATGACCTCCACTATACTGCCTTATTCCAATCATGACATCCACTATACCGCCCTACTGCAATCATCACCTCCACTATACTGCCCTACTACAACCATCACCTCCACTATTCTAGCCTACTACAATCATCACCTCTAGTATACTACCCTATTACAATCACTACATCCACTATACCTCCCTACTACAATCAGCATATCCACTATACTGCCCTTCTACTGTGACTTCCCCACTCTGGGACAGTAATCCAGGAACAAGAATCCTCACCACTGACAATGGAGAGGAATGTTCACATGGAAGATAAATGGATACACTCAGTATTTCCAGATGCAGACCTCTCTGCATGAAGCACAATTTCCCTTAGAGCACAATCAGCCCAGGATCTGGGTTTCTTTATCTGTCTCCCTCCAGGTCTCCAATAAGACTTCCCACTGGCACAGTTGTAAGGTTAGGGCCTCAGGTGAGTGTCCAAGCCAAATCCTCCACCACCCTCTCTGTGAAACCAGTACTTTCTGTCCCTGCTCCAAGTAGCTGACACACACACTCTTTGTGATTTAATTTTCACACACACACACACACACACACACACACACACACACACACACACACACACACACACACACACACACACACACACACACACACACACCTGCAAAAGGGGTGCACAGATTACCCACTCTACCAACTTTGCCCAGACTATAAGGTAGATTCACTGCCACTAGTCAGTTACTATAAGGGTCTTAAAAGGGTATCCAATTATGTAATGATGGCCAAACAGCCAGGCCTCAGGAGTGGCCACAGTTATCACAAAATAAATATATGTGAATACTCTCAAAGCTTAAATATTTTGAATAAAGACCAGACACAATGTAAAGTTTAAATATATTTAATAATAAATAATAAAAAACATGAAAATGCTAAATATCTATTTACAGTAAACACCAGAGTTTCAGAACAGGAAATATTAAAAAGAAAACATGGATGGAAAGTTTAACACAGATACAGAAAACCATATTTAGCTAATTTCCCTATCTATTCCTGATTGACTGAAATAATTACTATCACTGTTCCCTAGTTAAGATACTATGTATCAATACTAAGTCTATTTTAGACTCATGCTGAGCATGGAGCCATCTTTAAATTTCTAGTCTCCCACCAGGACACAAGTGCTCTTCAGCAATTATTTGCTTGCTGGTAAGCCATTAGACTTCAGGAATTTGTTTAAAGTGTTCAGGTTTGTAAAGTAATACTTACTTTTTTTCTCTTGTCTTCGTGGGCTCTGCCCCGGTCCATTCGCCCTCGCTAATGCTCGGGCTCTCTCCGCTCCCCTGCACTGCCCCCTATTCCTTCCCACCCCCATTACCTCTACATTTATAGTAATCACAGCCACACCCACAGCTCATCCTCACATCACCTCCACCAATCACAGCTCCTCAAGTCATATCACATTATACCACACCAACTTGCTCCACACAAAATACTCCCAATCACTCTTATTCCCACTAGGCATTTTTACATCACCCACACTACTTCCCCATCCACATATAGTGCAACCCTATAATTCCTATTCAGACTCCCCACCTAGAGCCAACTTAAACTTTATAACCATGACTATCACACAACTAAGTCTTATGTGTATTCTCATAATCCTTTACAACACCACAAGTTATCACTCTAACAATATCCCTAAACGTAGTAGCACAACACTACATTATACCTTCTCATATACAGACACCACACATTATAATAATATCTGCCAACAATTGTTCAAGAACTACATAACAGACCAATTCAGAACTAAACACATATGCTCTCATTCCTACTCCAAAAAAACACAAAACTCTCTCATACTCCTCACCAAGCTCCATCATCTGTATCACCATTTTAACAGCAGGTTCACCATAAGTGGGGATATCCACCCCAACCCAGGCCCAAATCTATCCTGTCCAACACAAACTGCTCCAACATGAATGTCAAAACATAACATCCCCACTTTCTTCACTTCAGGACAAATCAAAACAGCAGCAAAACTAACCATCGTTTAATGCTAAATATTAATATTAGAAGTATCAAAAATAAAATACCTGAACTCCAGGCCACAATGGCACACTACTCCCCAGACATAGTTGCTTTAACAGAAACCTGGCTAAATAAAAACATAGCTAACTCAGAAGTTCTCCCTACTGGCTGCAATATCATTAGACAAGACAGGCTACTTTGTAAATGGGGTGGAACTGCCATACTGTACAAGTCCAACTTAACTGTCCATCAATTACCAAACTCCTACCCTCCCCCAATAATTGGGACATACTTATCTCACAACTTCAACTTCACCCTAAAAAGGGCATCACCACAATTGTGATCTATATTACACCTGGTAATACACCTGCTAGTCTTGAAGACTTCTTATCCTGGTGTTCTTCCACATACTCACAAGAAACCCTTATTCTGGGGGACTTCAACCTAGATTGGTTCACCTGTATATCAGAACCACCAAGTAATCTAGTAAATCTCCATGGCTACCAGCAGCTAGTCCAAATTCCAACTAGATGTGATAAAAAATCTAGAATGGAATCCATCCTTGTCTGGGTCCTAACTAATAACCCCACATTGTACCCTCACACAGGCATTCTCCCAGACACCTTAAGTGACCACAACATAATATACTTTATATGTAGTAGAACAAGCACATGCAAAACCAGTAACTATATATCCACTAGAAACACAAAAACCTTCTCTCCTGACGTCCTCAACACTTTACTCTGTAACTGTGACTGGACCCCCCCCTAAAAACCCTCCCACTTGACCAGGCTGTAGCATATTTCAAAAAACATTTCTGCAACACCAAAACACTGTCACTCTATCGCGCAAAATGAAGGTTAGAACCTCTACAAACCACTGACTCAGTAAAGAAACCAAACAAATCCTCAAGTCCAGAGACACTGCCTGGCTTTGCTATCAAAAAAACAAAGAAACACAAAGCCTAAGTACGAAGAACTGTGCAACCATGCAAAAATATGCATTAGGCTGGACAAAAAATCCTACTACACAACATTACAAACTAAATACCAACACAACCCCCAAAAATTTTGGAAAAATGTAAACCTGCAACTAAAATCCACCCAAAAGGCTACCCGCAAACCAACCACCCCTGACACTAAAGTTCCCATTGAAACACAATTCACCTCCCACTTTGTGAACTTAATTCTATCCTTAGTATCACAGGACAGTTCCTTCCTCATTATCCCCCGCAACATAAATAACACTAATACAAGCTTTACCCTCAAAACAGTTTCCACCACTTCAATCAAAAGCATGCTCTCCAAACTAAAAACCTCATCAACAGCAGCCGACCTACTCCCCAGCTATTTCTTGAAACTCACAGCAAATGCTATTGCTATCCCAGTCTCCTCTCTCATAAGGAGATCAATTGTTGAAAACTATGTCCGCAAACTCTGGAAAATATCCTATGTTACACCCATACATAAATGTGGAACCTCCACTGAAATTAATAACTACAGACCCATTGCTTTACTCTCCCCCCTGGCCAAAATCCTAGGAAAAATGCATCCATATCGAGATGCTAAACTATCTCCTAGACAGCAACATCCTGTCACCCACTCAGCATGGTTTCAGACCTGCCCATAGTACCACTACAGCCACTAAACCGTCTCAGAAATGAAGGCCTACAGGTGGCAACTCTTTTTTTGGATATGTCCAAAGCATTTGACACAGTCTCACATCAAATCCTGCTAAACAAACTAAACCCATATCGCCTATCAAATTCCACTCTTACCTGGTTCCAAAACTACTTAACGGACAGGTACCAAGCTGTGAAATGGGAAAATTCTCTCTCTCCTCAGCTGCCCATAACTATAGGAGTCCCACAGGGTTCTATCTTAGGACCACTACTATTCACAGTCTTCACAAATGACCTCCATACCTCCACACAGCATGCGTCTATCATTCAGTATGCAGGTGACACTACCTTAATCTGTGCTGCTCAAAACATTCCCACCCTTCTGCTAACAACTCAACTAGCATTCTCTGACATTGAAAACTACCTTACCAAAGCCCAGCTTATCCTCAATCCAAAGAAAACTCAGCTTATGATTAAAACCAGTTCTAACAAAAACACTGATAACAGTCAGTTCACTATCTACTCCACAAATGCTACTCCAATCACTCTAGTGGCACAGCCTAAGCTATTGGGAATAACCATAGACTCCCACCTAAAATTTGATAGTCAACTCAACTTAACTATTAAAACAGTACATGCCAAACTGAGATCACTCTACCGTATCAAACCATTTCTTACCAACAACACAAGATCAGCCGTTGCCTGCTCCCAACTTCTATCCACCCTACTCTATGCATCTCCCATTCTGACTAATCTCAACAAAACTGAACTAAGCAAAATGGAAGCCTGCTATAACAGAATTGCCCACTTTGCTGCAAATTGCTCATATAGAACTTATCACTGTACTGCTTTGAGACAGTTCCACTGGCTTGAACTGCCCAACCTCCTAACTTACAATCAGCTCTGCCTCTGTCATTCTATCTATTACCTCCCCATTAAGTGTCCTGCCCTCAAAAACCTAGTGCAACATCACTCAGCCAAAAGGCATCTTAGATCATCAAGCAAACTACTACTAGAAGTCACCAACAGCTACAATAGCTTGGAGATGCACTATATAGTAGTTCAGTGGCTAAAAAATGGAACTATGTCTCCACTAGCATTCAAAACACATCACCCAAAGCCTCCTTTAAAGACCTCATCAGGCAATATCTCAAGCAAAGTTGGCAGTGCCATGATTGCTCCCCAGGCTAGTGAAAGTGGATAAGGTATACATACTAGTATAATAGTGTTCTATCTTACTCACAAACACTGGCTAATCTACAATGTATGCACTGTACCTGTGTACTATGTATGTAATCTACCTATGTTCCAAATTTCAGCTGTACACCACAAATCTATTAATTACCTTTATTTTTAAATTAATATGTTTTTGTTTGTTCTCTCCACTGTAACTGTTGATGTGCCGCATGCCACTGTAAAAACATGTCTTTTGTAATTTGTGTGTATACTGATCATGTCTAACTAAATGTATCTGTAATTTTTCTTTGTGGAACTTTTTTCCCTGGACCTCTGCTGAAAAAGAGCCTTTTTCGGCACAGTCAGACACCCCGGTTAACAAATGTAAAATAAAATAAAAATAAATAAAATAAAATAAATACCGCAAGGCAAGATGATGGGAGTAAGGGTTTTTTTAGTCAGGTTTTCAAGAACACTCTGCTCATGAGACTTCAGTCTCCACTAATATTAAAAAATATTCCTGTACAGAATGACATCACATAGTCTGATCATCTGACTTCTGGTTCCCAT
>NC_056744.1:1747392441-1747514941 GCF_019279795.1 Protopterus annectens | reverse complement strand
CAAGGACATTTCATGGTACAGTTTCTGTTATGTTTCTCCTGATGCAGTCACTTACTAAAATCTGTATACTTTTAACTTACAAGCACAGCATTTTTAAATAAACTTACCGTTACAATGCATTCAGTCTGGTACTATATTGCACATGTTACACTAGCAGTAAACTGAATTACACATAAACCATTATATTGTGGAAACAAAAATATGTCTCAAAATATAGTACTCATTCCACAAAACCCATTTTTGAAAAGTGTTTTTATACTGGTATGCAGCAGTGCAGAGGAACATTGGGAACACTGCATTGGAAAATGTCATTTTTGTACATTATTCATGTATCTTATTTTGCTGTACGATTATGGATGTGCTTGAACTAAGTCATTGCAGTTCTTTCAGTATTTTTAATTTCAATGCTTGCCTTTGTTGGTTCTCTCATTTAAATGCATATATTTGTAGTGTTTCTACTCCGGGAAATATGTGCAAGTGATATGTTACTATGGGTAGTGAACATGGAAAGATTCTACTTTGCTAATTATCTGATGTATTAGTTTTATTTTGAAAGAAACAAAAGTCTTAGTATCATTCCTTTGACAGAAGTATGCTTTGGTATCATCCCTCAGTGGAATATAAATTTCCTTTTCTGAGAAATATCCCTTATTTTATGAAAGGTACATGTACATCACCAGAAAAGCAGAGATATACTGTAAAAACAGATTTACTGTTTGCATGGGAAGTATGTAGATTGAAGCAGCCAGGACATACAACACTGTGAATATATTCGCTAGCAAAAGGCAATTATGTCCAGGTTATCACGCCCATGCTTATGATCATTAAATTTCTGGGTGTTGTAAGTAGATGTAACTTTTCTGCGGTTTCTGACATAAAATATTTAAAGTAGTTTCCAGAATTATCACAACAGAATTGAGGAAAACACTGACTTATTTTTCTGCTAATATGAAAAAAATGTTTGTATAAAACTAATGTTCCATCATACAAAAACAGCTGTTACTTTCAGACATTGGTTAGTTTGTCTGCCTGTGTAAGCCTTGTTAATTAGTGTAACACATACAACTAACTGGGAATGTGGAAATACAAAGCATGGTTTGGCATGAT
Source organism: Protopterus annectens (assembly GCF_019279795.1). Classification (NCBI taxonomy): domain Eukaryota; kingdom Metazoa; phylum Chordata; order Ceratodontiformes; family Protopteridae; genus Protopterus; species Protopterus annectens. The sequence goes on along the minus strand of NC_056744.1, from coordinate 1,747,513,834 downwards.
CTGCTTTGTCCCTTGAATATAAACCCACTCACAGAAACAAATCACCATAACAGGTGATGCTAGTATGGCAAGCTTATTGCATGACCATAACATTGTAAATGACTGAACCATCCAGACAAACAGATATTATAATTCCAATGTTGATAAACTAAATTCTGAAGCCTCAGTGTTACAAAAAACTCCTTACTGGGGAGCTTGACAAAACAACCCACCAATTGGCTTACCCAGACCAAAGCCAAGTGACACAATGAAAGTGTCCCCCAGCCATGCATGACAATCCCACCAAAATGTGTAAGCTCCACACTAGTCCCTCACGCGCCCTGCTGACCTCACCTATGTAAAGGGGGAATGAAAGGGGGACTGCACTGTGACCACCTACCAGACTGCAAGCATCACAGCCTACTACCCCCAATCCTGGCCATAATAAGATGGCTATCACAAGCCAAGGAATACTACAAATAGGCAGCTCTCAAACTCCTGGAGTATATCAGTAATGACATTGAAGAACAAATTCTGCTACTGAGATCAACACAAAGTTACGCATATCTATATCTAGAACAGGAGTATACACTGCAGAAGTGTAAGGTCACTTTTATTTAATAGTATTACCTTTATTTTTATTTATCTGCTTTTTAATTATTTTTTTATTTTATTTTGTATTGCAACCAAACTTGAAATCAGAACTTAAGCAGAATGCTGAAGTTATTACAAGATATAAGACAAATGTGAGTTAAACAAATCAAAACTAATACCACAGAAGTGAATCTCATCCACCAAAAAACACTGAAGACCTATGTCTGAAAAGTCCTGGTGCACAAAAGCAAAACCCAGGAATGGGGCTGCCCAGTCCACCCTGTCATTTATATATTTATAAGCTAATTCTAAAGCTTCTGGAAGCAGTTATTTCTATGCAGTACAAGAAGTCTGAAAATAGCCACTCATCCTTCCACAAAGGAAAACAAAACAAATTGAAACAAATATATCATAAACAGCATAATGTTCACTACAACCCATGAGGCTCCTTTCATATTATGTTTTTTTTATTTTTCTCACATTGTAGTGAAGCTAAACAATAATTCTCCAAAACAATTTCTTCACTCATTCATCCCTTTATATTTATTCATTTCATCTTTAACATTTCTCTTCCCTCTTTCTTTTTTCTATTTTACATTAATCTGCAGATTGACAAACAAAATACTGATGCTAATTCAAAAATCCTCTTGCATAAGAATTAATAAATGCAGTTTATACAAGTCAAAGGCAGTGTCATATAAATGAATTCCATTAGAACAAAACCAGATGAGATCTCTTTCAGCAAATTCTCGGTACTCGGTGTAAAGCGCAGCACCTGAGCCATCCTGACAACACTGTGATTGATGAACCTTCTGGCTGAATCCATTCAGTCATCCCATCTCAACCTTTGCGCTATGTTTGATCAAAAGGGAAACATATCAGGTCACTGTCCCTAAATACTCTGGTTAGTAAATGCCACTTGGTAAATAAAACTAGTAACATTCCCAGATGAAATTAATCACCAACACAAGTAGCTGACCTACCAGTATGAAACCTTAGTGAACTGCTGTCCATAACTGACTAGAACAAAGTCCTGTTAAAACTTTTCAAATCACTTCTCAAGATGATGGGTTGAGCCTAAGGTTGTATACACTGCAGAAGTTTAATACATTCATCCTCATCAATGCTGTCTAAAACTACATATTCTGCAGAAGAGTGCTCCAGTAAACATACATGACATTTGAAAAATAATACAGAACTATAAATAAAGAGCACTTTTTGCCAAGTCTGTTATGTAATAATACAAAAATGACCTAGAGGTCCATCTGCTTGTCTATTTGATAACCTTCACTGACTTCCACTTCCTGTCCAGATCAGAGACCCTCCTTATCTGAAAAATGGGAAACCCTTGTACTAACAGGACCTTGAGAAGCATTGACTCTAATTTCTTTGGGGTAATGGTGTGACTGGAAGGTAATCTGAATGCCAAATCACCTGACATAACCTCAATAAAAACATTGCTCAATACAGTTCCCACTGGAATAGGCAAATAGGGGGTGCAGCCCTATTGAAAGATACCTATTGTCTGAACCTCCACTTTTCATTCTCTCAAATTACAATCCATACCAAGACCACATTATTCACTAGTGACACTTCTCTCCAGCAAAATGACTAGGTGCTTGCTGACCCTGAAAGCTCCTGAATATAACCAAGGAAGTAAAGTGGCCCAAATAACATACATATGGTAATTATTAACTACTGAATGCATCCTTGGATTATAGACCGAAGCACTTCTCTACCAATGGGTATTCTACCATCTTTGATAGTCCCTTCAACTTCTAACACCTACTGAAGATGTTGCCAGTGGCACGGTTCTTAGACTAGTCTATCAGACCAACAAAAGTCATCATCCAGTAGAGGGCTGCCATCTGGCTCTGAATAGTTTTAGTTGCCTCATTTAGTAAACAGCAAGATATAACAACAATAAGGGAAGGGGACCAAAACATCTCCTGGTATGGTAAACTAGTGTGAAACATCCAAAACACAGCTAATGGTAGTCCCCTAACAGTGATAATTGTCCAGGAAGTAATCAACAGCTAAATCACCATTCTACTTCAATCCTTCTTGTTTTCCATGGGATTTCAGGAGAGATGTTCTATGCCTTTGATGGTGAAATCTGAGCATCAGTAAGAGAGAATGACCATCACCTCTCAGATTGTGATTTTTCTGGTACATGATTAGAAGAGAAAGACAAGCAGATTTGCAGACTATGCAGCATTATCAAGCATGGCAAAGAGTGCACCCAAGCTGACCTAGATGCCTTCTTAACTAATACCCTCACTACACTGTAGGTGTCTGAGTGAAGCACTACTCTCTTTTTATGAAACTGATCCAGGCAGTTAATTGACAAAAACATATAGAAATAACCGCTAAAAATGTTACATCTCTCTTCTCCTCTGCTGGCCATGATGCCAGCCATGGAGTGGCAAACCACTGAATTTTCAAGTACATACCCATCACTAGACCCCCCAACCATATCAATGAAAAGGTAGTGTTCCTTGAACCTCACCCAGTTATCTTTACATAAGGAAACCCCATTGTATTTATAAAGGAAGACAGAGCAAATGCTGAGATCAGACATCACCCATTTAATAACTCATTCACACTGGTGTTTCTTATGATCTGATAAATGCCCTGCCTAGAAAAGCTGCCAAGCAGGCTGACTTGAGAAGACCCAACAGCTATATCCTCACTTTCCTAGCTTTAAAAGCATGAGGAGGGCACATTTCTAACCCCAAGCATACCAGTGATTTAAGCAGATCATCAATTTTGTCTTTCACAAGTGGCATCCCCACCTGCAGTCATAAGGAGATAAATTGATCCATCTTATCAAATTACCCTGCACAGCATTGCCAATGATCAAATAACCATCCACACAATGGACTGCTGTTTGCATGGGACCATTTGTTGAGAGAACACCAATGAAGATTCTTTCTGAATTTCTCAAAAGTGTCTCATGCACCACGCAATCAATGAGCATAGCCTTATTGAAGTAAAACCTGCCCTTGAAGTTCATAACCATTAGTGGATTAATCCATCTCTCAAATGGGGAGTAAGTGAAAAGCCATTACATTATCCATTTTCACCAGCAAAGGGGCCCAGAATCTCTTAATGAGTTTAATGACCTCATACTGTCATGCATAATGCATTTGAGTGTCATCTCTACTGATAGAGTCATTGACCAAGTAACCTTGGAGGATGATGAATGATGTGTCAGTCTGAACTCCCCTTCTTTCTTTTTAGAGCTCAAGTCCAACAGGAAAGTTCAGAAGGAAAGAAAGGATAACCTGCTTGGCCAACACTTGTCTTCTTATGCTACTTCCAGATGACTACCTCTACACTGATAATTGACCTCAGATTCTTGGAAGTTCTCCAACTTGGGGAAGTATCCAATTTAATGGAAAACAACAGAAACAAAACTTTTTAATAAGTACTTTGACACTTGCACATTTGGAAATAACTGTAATTTTATGGCTAACACATCTACCTTAATGGGGAATTGCCTCAAAAAGAGCTAGGTCTTCGTATTCCACGAAAGAAGTTCCTAATTCTAGGTCATTGCTTCACATGGACATATACTAAGGTTTAAAAGTTAATAGGTGTGTACTATGCTAATGTACACAAGGAACTTTTAACCCTTTCCATGCATCCCAAATCTCTGACAAGTTCTGGTACCCTTGATAAGTATAAGCAGGGGCTTGAGAGGTGAAACATTTACAAGCAGGGGCCTGAAAAATTAAACATTTACAGCCTGCCTGTCTCCATAGAGACATAGGTAATAAATCAAGGATGAATTTCTTGCTCCCTATCCAACTGTCCAAGTTACATTTGAATTTGGTTAAGAATGAACTCTGCTTCCCATGGATGGGGAGCCTGCTCCAGAGAAAGGGTAGTCTCTGGGATACATACCTGTCTCTACAGCAGGACCTATTTATATCACAGGTGAGGTTTGAGTCTTTACAGCAGGTAATTCTGGTGCTGTTTGATTTGCAGATGTGCAGGAGGTCCATCAGAGTAGGATCTGACAAAGATGTCCCCTCAACAGAGACAGAATACAAGGACATGGTCTTGAGTCAGTCTGCATAGGACATGTTACTTGCAACCTGAATTTTTTTAGTGAGGAATCTCTATGGACATTCCAATTGTTGGATATGCCTGGTTGTGTACATAGCAAAAAGGGCAATTAACTCAATGATAGCTCTGATGAATGTCAAATACGGTGGAAGAATGACTTCCTTGGACCAAGATGCCATACTTTTCTTTATAAGTTGCACAACATAAAATGACTTCCTCATTACTGTAGACGCTTGATGATCAAAGGCTAAATTACTGTCTATGTATTTCCTCAAGTCCCTGACTACTGGGTCAACTCTTAGGGGTGTGTTGTCAGTATGATATTTACCAGGGCAGATGACTTTCTGAAGAATACTATTATCCATTTATTGCAATTTAGTTTTAATTCATGGCACTGACACCAGTTGTTGACTGTGTCAGCCCTTCCTGGAGAACATTTGTACCAGTGGAGGATTCTATGAGAGCTCCTAATTTGCAATCATCTGAAAATGTAGTCAACCAAAGTCCATTTACATTTGCCTTGACTCCAGGGAAGTAAATTCCAGAAAGGAGCAGTCTCAGGACCAATCCCTGAGAGACTGCAGTTGTGACTAACTTCTTTGTAGAGATGGACTTCCCAGTTCTAACTTCCGGGTCCTGTCTGTTGGCCAGCTGGCTATTCAGTGGGTGACATAAGGGTTTGTACCTAACCTCTTGAGTTTGTCAATAATACCGGAATATGGTATTATGTCAAATGCCTTGGCCTGGTCAATGTAGGCAGTGTGAACCATTTTGTCCTTATCCAGTGCTTTGGTGAACTTCTCAAAGAAGTCCACCAGGTTGATTAGGCATAACCTGCCCTTGATGAAACCAAAATGGGTTGGGTCCAGTGTCAGGAGGTTTCCTATGTCATGATCAATCATTTCCATGATAATTCCTTTCATGGCTTTCCATATGAGACTAGTGAGACTTGTCTGTAGTTTTCATGGTCTATAGAATGCCCAGCTTGTACCTGCCTTCACCTGTTTGAAATTCACTGCTAGATGGGGAGAAAATACATGTGCAAAACAGCAGGCTAACCAGGCATAGTTGCCACTATCGAAGTCACAGCAAAAAAACTTTGTTTTGCTTGACCAGTCATCCCAAATACTAGAAGCAGGTGTCCAGGGCAAATATATCTTAACACCCAAACATGTGTCTGGATGGCACGCATACCATAGTAGTGCCCCATTTACAGTCTTCAGCTTCTGGAACCTCTGGTCATCACAGACTGAACTGCCCCTAACATTGTGTGCTTCATGTATGGTCAAACAATGTAACCACAGCAGCAGTGCTCAAATAAGATACTTCTCAACCACAGTGGCCATAAATAGGATAAAACCCCCAACCCAGCTATCCCAGTTTCTCAATCCAAACTTATTTATCTACCACTTCCCTAAAGCCACTAATGCTGCAGCTAAATATTTTGTCCCTGCGCTGTCAGACTCAAAAATGCTGAATTCCATAAGCAAGAAAGTAAGTTGAAAACATCACCCCCCCCCCCCCCCCCCCCAGCAAATCTCCTCCTTAATTGTGCCAGGGATATGAGCCATAATAGAAGCCCCTGATACCAGAGACCCTACAGCCACCAATGGGATACATTTTGTGTTGCCTGCTCCGTGTCCTCATAGCTATGAACAAACTGTCCTACCCTGCATCCATTTGCTGACATATCAGATGCTGAATAAATAGCACAGATTAGGGATTACAGTTCCCAGTATATCATAAGAAGAAACAGAGAGCTGTGTGCACTGTGGATTCCCAATCCCCTTCTCAATAACTAAACTAAAACCATACTCCAGCCCTCTTCTGCTAAAGCATCTAAAAAACATTCCAGGTATTCTTCTCCTAGAGGCTGTTATCTTCAGGAGAATCTAAACTGACCACATCTTCTGCTGAAGAGGCTGGAGAATGTTCTAGCACTACATTGACTGTTAGCTGCTCTGTGGGTGCAAGTTCTTTGGATCCTCTACTTGGCAGATACCTCAGTCTCTTAGGCACTGCTTCACTCTTCTTCAGGTCCAATTCTGCATTGACTGGTCCTGAAATTTGCTATGTGTAGCAGAATCCCAGGCCAGTGATCCTGCTCCCTTACCACTTCTTCAAGAAATGCCTCCTCCTCAGCCAGCATGGTAGTAGTGGGACCTCAAATTCTAAATGGCTGACATACCTTTGACAAGAAAGACAGACAGAGAGAGAAAAAAATTATCTATCCTAAAAATTTCTGTCTGATAGCTTGCTGCACCAGTCCTGAAAAAAAAACTGCTTAGATAATTATTGAATGCATGTGGCACAAACTTTATTCTTTTAGAAATGCCTAAATGAATTACAGAAACAAATCTGCCTAACAAAACTAAGCCTAGCCCAGCACAAACCTTGTACCTTCAAATACAAAAAAGAACATTGTAATAAATTAGCTACATGAGATGCTTAACATCCTTCTAGATAAAGTGACTAAAAAAGCTTTCATTAAGCTATTACCTCTGTTACCTCTGTTTTTTTTGTGTATGAGGGAATGTCCAAATGCTGGAGCACTGGAGACACCACCAACCAAAAGCAGGGAAATTTGGCACAATACAAGTATGATGATCTGATGAAAACTGTCCGTAAATGACTAGGAGATGGGAAAGCTGCCAAGGAGGGTACTCGTCCTGTAAGTTCCACCTCTGGAGTGGATGCTGATGACAGATATGTCTTGAAATTTCTTTCTACAGCATCAATGCATTTATGAATTATTCTCACTTAATCTACATATATGAGCCCTGATCCTTATGCCAGACATAACTAAACATCTTCTAGAGTTTGAATGCAAGAAACTTGCACAAAACCAAATGATAAAGAGACAAAGGACTAACATCAGAACAGATTCCAACTATTGTTTTTACAGACTGACAGTTTATAACAGATTTGTGATGCAATGTAACTTTTGAAGGACATAAAGTTTGAGACTGAAGTATATTTTGTTTTTAGTGACATCAATCTCCCACCCACGGTGGTTGTGCTGCAGTAGCATTGTCGCCTCACAGTAAGACGCTGTCCAGTTCGATTCTCAGCTAGAGCATCTTCTGCGTGGAGACATGCGTGAATGGGTGTACCTTCGTTGAAGGTTGTGCATCAGGGCTGGTAACATGGCACATAAAAATCAACTACCAATCATTAGCGGACCGGAGTTCCACTGTGGTGACCCCTAACTGGGAAAAGCCAAAAGACACAAACAAGTGACATCAGTCTCCCATTGATTTGTGAGAAATACACAAAGTTTGATGAAAAGACCAAATCTGAGGCAAATTCCAGACACTTTGCAAAATGTGGACATTTACAAGGTATGCCCCCGACAGTATTGTTTGTAAAGAGCATTAATACCCTTAATTCAAGCAAAGGAAAGGGCCCATTAATTGAGTTTGAAGCTTGCATCTATTCCACTTTGTCTTGACTTCCTACCAATTAAGCCACAAAGGCGATACTACTCTTTTTTGGATTTGTTATTAAACCAAGTAACAAGTAGCCCATGTGAGAAATTTCAACCTATTATAGCCATATCTTAAATTATGGACAATGCCATCATTAAGTATGGAAAAGGACTCATTTCATTGGTCACTTGCTTAAGGTGGATAGGAAAACCAGTTGTGTTTAACATATCCTTCACCTGCATACCTCACAGCCTCTTACAGTAAGAATATTGGACTCAGCCCAAATAATGTGCAAAACAAACATCCAACATCAGGGATGGATTTAAATAGCTGAGCACGCTGTTAGAATAACTGATTTTCAGTTGCAGTTTCTGGAGGATATGAACTCTGAGCCATACATGTTTGTGATTATTCCATTACTGCTCTGCTGCATGCCTTGGCAGAAACCACATATTTTATGAGGGACAGAACAAAATGTTAGGCAAAGTTCTTATAGCGTACAGTGATTTATTAGAAATCATAACATCTCTGAGTGCAATACTAATAAACATATTCAGCCATCTTTGGCCCACATGAGATACATGCTCAGCTGGTAAAAGATTAGCTGTGGTAGGAAAGACATACTGTGAAGCAGCACAGCTGCCATGTGTATGTGAACCATGTATCAGGGAAACCAAAACCCTGACAGAGATCACTTCTTGAGGCTTCCCTTTAATGCTCTAGCAACTTTAAGGGAAGCTAGCCCAACTTGAGAGCTGCTACATAACATTAAATGAAACATGTTTCTGCCACTAGTATGCATGCACCACTTAGTTAGAAGAAACTTGAAAGGAAATGCTTCTACTGGTCTCTGGGTAGGTGGTCAGTGGAACTTGAAAGAATTGTGAGTGGTGAAGTGCTCAAACAACCACTCTAAAAGAGTGCTGAGCCCCTTCCCATAGCTGTGGGTTAAATACTTCTACTAGCTTGGTTGGTGACATGCTCCTCCCTGTTCTGGGCCAAGGGGACAGACTCTTCCCAGGAAATGGCCTTTGTCTTCGCTTTCTCATCTGGTGTGCTGTCTCTGTTGTCTTACTACTAGGATTGTAGCTGAAAAGGACTATGTGAGAAGCTCAGTCACCAATTAAACAAATGCAAAACAAAGAATAACTGAACTTGAGCTTTCATGTCCTCAGCCTTAAGCCTACATGATTCACCTTTGATTAGAGATGTCCATGGTAAATAGCAATTTAGCAGTTCACTCAGCACAGATATTAGGCACATATTAGATTGGATCTAATGTGAACCACAGCACAATATATGCTAAAATGAAAGTAATTACATAGTCTGCCATTTAAAATAAGAACAACCCATAAAACTAGAATATTTGAAGAACAGTTATCATTCTTGCAACATAAACAATATAAGATCAACAATATAATATCAGAAACCTCAACTGCTTAATTCAGCTCGCTGTGTTGTTATAGCCCTACCTAAATTTTTGTGGTTCCAAAATACATGATCAAATTAGAAGTCTATGCAACATCTCTAGTCTTCCTGCTTTGGCTACAGCCTCAGTGGAGAATGGGGTACTTCTTACTCAAGTAATTTGTGCTAGACATTGTGTGTGATGGCCGTATAACTCATGATATCCAATGCTTTACAAACCCTCTGCAGGAGTATGTTCCTCCATTAACACCTTTGTTAATCTCTGGTTAATGCAAGATTATCAGCTGTGCTACCCTTGGTACTTGTATTACATAGCACACACAAGCACACATACATATACACACATACATGTATATTAGAAAAAACTGCAACTGTAAATTTCTGCACAACTTTCTTTTACATGGTACACTTAGCTATGTTAAGTTCATCATTTATTAGGCATGCAGTCGAGGAAACCAATAACGAAACTTGTCCAAAATCTCAGTTGCCACAAAGCACTGTCTGGTTTAGTGACTAGCTCTAGTTCACACAGTGGGTGAACAGCAGAAAGATTCAAACCCTGCACCCTTGGTATTGGAAGAAGCTCTATAACAAGGTAGAGTTTTAGACCTCTTCACTAAGTGTCAGACTCTACCAGCACTCCACCATTTAAGTTAGAATAAACAGTGGTGTCACAGCACAGAGTTCTCTAAGGCAAGAGGAGTTCTCACAGTAATATAGACTTCCAAATAAAAAAATCTTACAATATTCAGCAAAAATGGGATTAACACAGTCAAAGGATGGATGAATAGATAGATAGACAGATAGATAGATAGATAGATAGATAGATAGATAGATAGATAGATAGATAGATAGATAAAATTAAAAAAAATCTTCAGGATAAAGCAATGTACACCTGACATAGTTGCTTAAATATATGTAATTGAAGATTTGCTTCTTGATTGTGCCAGTGCCTCTGTTTCTGACTCAAAGAAACTTATCATGTAAGCCAGTGTGTACTTCAACAATATCCTGTTAGAACTTGTATATAGACTTGTACATAGACTGTACTTCCTTCCTTGGTTTTGTATTATTGTTCACATAAATATTAGACATTTTACTGGGAAATCAGGGTCAGAAATTCTGTAACAAATCCAACAATCTGAGTTGTGCTTTAAATTTCGAAGAGAAGAAGCTTGCCTCATGGCAAGGGGACACTTACTTCATTACCTTGCAAAGAAATATTTTTTTGTTTTGTTTTTGCTATCAAAAACTGCGGTGGTGGTGCTGCGGTAGCGTTGTCGCCTCACAGTTAGACATTACCCATTCGATTCTCAGTTAGAGCATCTTCTGTGTAGCGACATGCGCGAATGGGCATTCCTTCATTGAAGGTTGTGCGTTAGGCCCGGCAAGCCAGCACGTAAAAATCTACTGCCAATCATTAGCGGACCGGAGTTCCGCTGTGGCGACCTAACCGGGAAAAGCCGAAAGACATAAACAAATGCTTAGCCTCAAGCAGAAGCCATTTAGTTGTAGTAGAAAACTTTACACCCAAGTCTCTACTTAAAGTCTTACTATGAAAGCATCTATGAGTTAAGAGCATGTCTCCTCATGGCAGAAATCTAAAAATGATGAGCAATCTACCAGGTCTTTTCTTTCATTCATATTAGACCTTGTACATTATTTATCACTTTGCAAACAGTTATAAATAAATTAAAGTATTTTTTGTGTATTTGATATAGTATGTGCAGAAGAAGTTTGCATGTATTATATTGGTCTGATTAGTGATTTACACAAAGGTAACATAAACAGCAGACTTTGTGGAAGTGATGGTATAGAATGAATAATATCCTCAATAATTAAAAAAAAACTTCTAATTATGGCTTTCACTAGTATTCTTCAGGTGCTGTCCTGCACATAAAATTGTTCCAGTTCATGACTGAAAATAATCCTGTGTGTTTTATGAAAAATAAATTACATTTCTGTGTTTTTTAATTTCCTCTGCTTCAGTTTTCACCGATAGATTCTCCTGGCAATCTTTTATATTTTTAAAATAAATGCTAGAGAACAATGAAAGTGATTGCATTTGTTGCCCAAGGATAGAACAAAAGTTTTTCTAGAAACTCCTGTTTCAAATAATATGCAGTATATTCTAACTGGGAAAAGATTTTAATTTATTTGATTTAGTTTATTAAAATTACATTTGTTCTACATATATTAAATGAGAAGTCACTGAAAAGGGCAGAATCCCTAATGTACCAGTAAATGAAAGCTTCTGAATTTAAATGCTTAACTTCTCTGAATTACATGATATTACTTGTATTTGGTATTATAATCTGCAGATATACTGTGTTTTCAGTAGGGAAGAACTGAAGCTCCATTAAACAACATGTGCTCATAATTAAGGTGTCTATGCCATGTTTAATGGTACATTCAAAAGTATCACAGTCACAGATGTAAAAAAAAGAATGCAAAATCAATTTTTATGCTGCACTGATACTTAGTTACATGATAGCTTTAGAATGATTTGCATCATCTGGGTGTAAGTTTAATTGATGCTGTTTTCATAGTACTGTTATGTTTCTACGATCCAGTGTTTATCTGTCCAATAGTAGGAGGCTGTCCCTGAAGTCTGGTACTTTTGAATGCTGGTCTTTATCAAGCTGACAGAATGATATCAAAGTAAAATACTGGGAAATAAGAAAAAGAACTGTGTATATAATGTTTAATTTTTTTTTATCCTTAAAAGTTGAAAGACATGTATAAGATAATTTGTATCTTTAGAGTGATACTTTAGATCAAAGCTCAAAACAGGTTAGAAAAACAGCTCAGCTGAGGTATACAAATCTGGATCTACCAACATCTATCATTTTGGAGAAAGGAGCAACAGAATATCTCCGACTCAAGACTGGTCCATTTGGAATTGCCTCTCCATTGAGTATTGCAGTTGGCTATCTTGTGGATACAGGTTGTTTATCTTGGCCTCACATCTCTCACATTATCAAAGGTTTCATACAGGTAATTAAATCAATTTGCTCTTCCTGTCCTAACTTACAGTTTTGGAGTGATTGACTGGGCCCAAAACATTTTTGATAGATTACATAGGAAAACAAGAATACTTCATGCTTACCAAATGATTTATAAAAATCAGTGCATGCCAAGGTTATATATTTCCCATTCCGAAGGAGGGATGGGCCTCCTTGAAATTGATTATATATATAGATTTGCAATCATAAGACTCCACACATATCTGCTGACCTCACAAGACCCAAATATATTCAAAGTTTTGAAACATGAGGAGAGTAAATCTAAGATGACTTCTCTGCTTAATCTAGCAGAAGCTTATCTGCATCAAGCAGGAATGGAAATCAAACTAGAGGTAGATAAAAATCAGGCAGCAACTAAATGTGCCAAAAAACAAAAGAAAGAATATAAAGTAAATGATCAGATGAGAATGTAAGAAATGTGGAAAATGCATAACTATAGTTGCAAGTATAGAACACTTCTGGAAGAACCTCATCTTGATCAGGGACGAACTCAGTAGTGGTTATGAAGAGGCAAATTCAAACCAAGAGATGAAAGGTTAATATTAGCGACCCAAGATAGTGGGCTGCATACACATTGGTTTATAAAGTCCATTGAACATGTGGGAGAAACAGACAAATATAGGTTTTGTAAAACCGAATTGGAAACAGTTGCACACCTCTTTGATGGTTGCGACATACTAATGGCAGAAGGACTGTTTACTGAAAGGCATAAGAATGTGACGAGACTGTTGCACTGGGGATTGTGCAAATATTATGGTACTGAAGTGAGTTAAAAACACTGCAAACATGAGCCACAAAGTGTAATAGAAAATTAAGAACTTTACATCACATGGGAGCATCCTTTACCATCAGTTCAAAAGATAGATGCTAGAAAACTGGATATAGTGGTGCAAGAAAAGAAGACAAAAGTAGCATTCATCATTGAAATCGCTATACCCAGTGACTACAGTGTCTTGCGTACAGAGAGACACAAAGTCATAAAATATCAGAATCTGCAGGAAGAAACAAGAGCAATGTGGAAGAAAGATATCCAGACCATTCCAATAGTAGTAGGAACAACGGGTCTTATAAAAAAAGAATTTACAATCGTATTTAGATATGCTACCAATACATGTAACTCCATACGAACTGCAGAAAGAGTAATTACTGGGCACATTGAGGGTGCTGCGAAAAGCACTTCTGGCTGACACCAAAGATTGAAGCAATACTAATTTCATGAACTTTAATCATACTTTGACTTATGAATGGGGTCCATTCCCATCATAGTATTAGAAACCCAAAATACTTGGAGAAAATAAAAAGTGTAATCATTTTATGTAAGTCTCATTTTGCTAGATCTGGAATAAAGAAGTTCAATAAACAAAATGCTAACTGACAGACTAAGTCCAAGGGAGCTGTCTTGGAGTTAGTATTCATAATTTTGGGAGGGTATGGTTAGCTGGTTTTTTTTTCTTTCTTTTTTATGTATTTTTATTATTTTTTTTTTTCATAATTTTGGAGCTCAAACTTGCAAGTTTTGAAATTACAACAGGAATACAAATGTGCCATTTCAAGCCTGGGCCTCAGAGCTGTGCATCCACAAGGTCATACAGGTTGTTTTGCTAAATTGCTATATATTTGGATCTGATGAATTCCTGGTCTACTCGAATGAAATAATATATCCTTTATACTGGTGTGCTTGGTTTTAAACTTTTAAGAATAAAACCTTTCACTCACAGCTCTGATATTTTTATTCATTTGTTCATTATTTTGGTTTGTTTTTAACCTTTTCTCTCTCATGCCATGGTTTGCAGGGACACTAGGGCTGTAAACACATTTCTGCTTGCAGTCTTCATGTTTAATTTGTTCTTAAATTACTGAATATAGCATAATATGTGTATGTTTTCTTCAAAATGACTTTATGCTAAATGACCACCCCAAAGAAAAAAAAACTATTGAACTGAATGACAGTGGGCACTTTACATTTCATACACAATTCTTTTAGCAAATACTTTTATTCTATAAAATGGAATCACAATGCTAGAGAAATGGAATTCTATGACTTGTAGTATTCTGTGAGATATAGTTCATGGGTCATATTTGCATAGTCCCATGATGCCAGTATGTGTTCTATATGTATCAAATGCAGGACATTGATATTGTATGACTGAGGAGAATTCAGTAGACCATTTCACTACCAGAAACTGAATTACTTTTAAGTAACTATGTTCTGATATAAAATAAAAGGAATGAAAGAGGAAATTGGATATCAGTCACATTCTTCATTGCTCAAACTGTAGTAATGTGTGAATGACTATATATAGTGTGACATCAACTAAAATGTGACTGACCAGAGAAAAGACAATGCTATACTAGTTACAATACAGTTCAACTACTATGAAAAAATTACTCTCTGAGGGTTTTTTTACCTTTATTTTTTAACTGTATTGTAAGTATACTAATGCAATGCACTTTGAAAGACTGATGGGGGCATTAATTAAGGTACTTCAAAGTATATACCTTCATGCACAAATTGCAGTAATATTTCCATATTCATTAAGGGCTCTAACAGGGTGCTGCATGGTGCTGTATCATGAAGATATGCAGTAATGCATAGGTCTGACTCAGTGGTCATTTTGAATGCTAATGAGTCAGGGGGAGAGGCATATGCTATTTAGCCATGTGCTATCACTCTTGGAACTTTCTTCAGAAAGGCATCTACACATTGAGTGATTCAAGAAATTTCTCAGCCATGTAAATCAGCACAATTGGCCTAGCACGTTGAGGTAGTGAACATGCCCAAAAAGCTGTGTCCAAATACTGAACAGGGCCATAGTATGGTGATGGGGGGGGCATTAGACACCAGAGATTTCTCAAAATTTAACAGACACAATGGCACCCACTTCAGTATCAGAATCAGGCAGATTTGTGGGGGGGGGGGCACCATGGATAACTCAATATTTACATACCAAAATGGCATCAATTTCAGTACAGGGCTTGCAGGGATGAGTGAATACACTGGACATCAGGGATTCTTCAAAGGAGCCATAACTGCACTTGCAGTAGAACAGGGATTCAATGGTGGGTGAACATTAGCCAGAAGGGAAACTACAATGGTTCCAAAACAGCACATAAACTATTATCAGGATAGGGGGATGAGGTAGACACTAGCCACCAGATAGTGTTCTGAACCCATGTACCTTGATGGCACTTCAGCTAGTATGGGGATTGGGGTGGGGGAAACCCTACATAGGGGAGGGCAGCCAAGTCAGAGACAGGTAGGGGAGCTGCTGTTTGAATTCATATTTGACTGTGTAGTTATGTCTATGGGAGAATGACTGGGAATGGGATGGCAATGCCTACATGAACAGCAGTTAACCATCGCAACATATACATCATTGCTCTGATTAAAATACATGCAAATTAGAAGACGAGGCCTTTCCTCATTATTGCTAACATGTCATTGTAGATGCAGGGTCTTTTTGGGCAGCCACAGTGGTTCAGTGGTTAGCATTGCCACCTCACAGCAAGAGGTTCTCCGGTTCGATCCTTGGCTGGGGTGGCTTCTGTGCGGAGTTTGCATGTCCTCCCTGTGGGTGCTCTGGTTTCCTCCCACATCCCAAACTCATGCTGCAGGTGGATTGGACACTCTAAATTGGCCCTAGGTGTGAGTGTGTGTGCCCTAGGTGTGAGTGTGTGTGCCTTCTGTGGAAGGATGGGTGCTGGGCTGGCAAATCAACACTGTAAAACTCCACTGCCAATCATGAGCAGACAGGTGATCCACTGTGGTGACCCCTAACCAGGAAAAGAAGAAGATGCAGGGCCTTTTTACGGCTTGATTTAGGCCATATAATGAATTCCTGGGTGGGAGTTTTACTCTTTGATGCTTTATATGGTTTGTTTTCTCTGCCAAATATATTTTTGTGTGATGTGTTTATGTGTCTATTTTTCTTTGTTTCTGTACCATTTTTCCATAAAATGTTGCCAACTTCTTTTGTTATAATAGATGTAATTTTATGCCTTTAGAGGTTACAGGAATCTACTAGTGCTCATAGTTATGAGCTATAAGACAGATACATTTTGCAGATCTGTAGTCCCGTCTAGCAAACTTCACTTATAACAAAAGTTAGGGAACCATGCTTAAAACAGGAGATTTGCATAATGAATCTCAATAAATTATTAGTCCACTACAGCTATCTTCCTAGAAAAATGACAAATTCAAGATAACGCATTTGCATTCAGGATGAATTTAATCCATGATTATGACAGGACAGCATGAGCAGCTTATAAATAATAATTTGATCGCAAACTACCTTGAGATTGCTGAGGAAAAAAAAAAACATAACAGATATGATTCTTTTATCATGAGTATGTACTCTTAATTAATCCAGTGCTCAGAATATTACAAGCAGGCAATAATGCCCAACAAGGTGTGTATTATTGTATAAATGATGCATACCTAGGGGTGTTTTAAGGCCCAGCGGCACAGGCAGTGTATACAGCATTGTTGTGCTTAGAGAATGGGCTGTCTGTTAAATTTTTTTGTATTTTTGTTTGTTTGTTTTTTTAATTTATATATATATATATATATATATATATATATATATATATAGATAGATATATATTTTTTTTATTATTATTTTGATGTAAAATAGTCCATCCTTGTAATGTTTCAAATTTTCTGTACTATATGTAAATGTTGTTGGAATCAATATTTTATATCTAAAATATTAATTTCATAAGTAATGTCTATACACACGCTCTCACATATACAAATATTAAAAAGCAGTGTACCATTAAATATACATGATTAAAATCAGTTAATAAATGCAGCCATTAAAACATTCTTACCTCTCAACTGTCCAGATTTTCAAAGAATGTTCAGAGTTTTACCTCATTTTTGAGGTGTATTCTTCATAAAATTTGTGGTTTGCAATGACATACATTTGAGTTTCAGACTTCATTTCCTTCAGAAGATGCATTCTAACACAAATCCTGTTATTCTAGTAACTTTCTAATTTTATAACAGCAATATGTAAATCTATCTCTAGTTGTGAGCCCTTGTCCACCATTATTTTAGGCTTTATCCAAAATTCTTGAATTAAGAATTTGAGAGATACACATACCTCTTAATTTCACATAACTGTTGCCCAATGATCAGTCTCTCTTCTTTCATACACACTTGTGCTTTCATGAGCACAACCACACATACACTCATACATGCAGACAGAAACACACAAGCACATATACACTCACACATGCAGACAGAAACACACACACACACACACTCACAGCACACACACACACACACACACACACACACACACACACACACACACACACACACACACACACACTTTTCAGTTGTTTTATTTATCTGTTTCTTTTAATTTTACACCCATTGAATAGTAAAAATCACTCCCTAACAAGTGTGAAATAATGGCAGATATTAGCTTTCTACATTCTGAGCTCCAAAGCAGCTTAATATAGTGCCATGAATTCGTGGACTTGTTTTTCAGCAGGCACTACCTGTACGTTAACACCTTGCTGGAGAACTTTCTTTTTCCAATCACAGTGGTGATGTATAGGTTACCCATTCATCTAATTAGGGAAAATACAGTAAGAAATTATCCCTCTGTTGTCTCAGTTCTTGGTTCAGCAGGGCACTGTATTTATACTATATTGGTTTTCACTGAAGTCTCACATTTGCTCCTTTGAGAATTCTTTTTACAGAATCAGACATCTCATTGGTGAAATGTGGTGTTTTTTTTTTTTTTTTTAACCCAGTCTTTTTCTCAAAGATGAGTGTCCAGTGTAATTACGAATGATAGGAGGTATGAACTCCATTGGCTGAGACATTGAACGAGAGGGTGAGACAGTACCATAAACAAACATTCCTAAATGTAACCAGTCTAGCTGTGGGATCTGCTGAATAAAGAATGTTGATCATCTGTATAATTTGCATGTTTGCCTCACTGTGTAAATATTGCACATGATATTTCCTTTTATAACTATTAAGTTGCACTGCAGTCAAAAGTGCCATTGCTAACTATTTTTAAAATAATTTTTCTCATCTATTTGTTTGCAGTAAAATGATTTGTTATGATTTATTTGGATTCACTGCTTATTATTATGAATGGATTTATTATTTTCCCCTCTGCAGCAGTGATCATTATTCAGAAATGCAGATGTAAAGGCGGGCTATTTATGTACATAAAACATCTGCCACACTTGTGTCACAATCAGTTTTTCAGTACACTTTATATTATGTTTCCTTTATAAAGTTTGCTGTATTTTTGTATATGCTGCACTTATTTATTTACTTACATTTTACAAACTGGGACCATTTTCATTTATCTACCAAGCTATAAGCTGACAAAACAATACAGTACTTCTTCAACATAAGTAGGTCAGGCAGACAAAACTTGGAAAGACACATCAAACAAATTTGTACAGCAGTAACAATATTGCAATATCCATCAACACTATTATATTAAGACTACAGTCCTTGACAGTATTAGAAAATTAATCCAAATAATCAGTGTGGACATTGAACACACAATCTTCTGAGAATATATTACCTGTTGAGTCAATGACACCAAAATCATTCTGGTTAAACATTATTCCAGATGCCTCAGGTCATCATATTCAAGTGATATGACTCTGCTGTCACCACTCTTTACACTGTATTGCTTTCTGTACATTATTGCTCTATATAATGGAATATGATCAGCACATCAATCATAACCAGTCTGATGTAGAATAAATGGACTCCAGGATTTTTTTTCTTGAAATCAATTTCTCACATATGAACTATAATAAACTAAAGTAACACTTGAACACCTGACTATATCTTTTGCAATGTATTGAGAGATGTATCTATCCTAATGTATTGCCAGTTAAAGAATATGGCAACCAAAATTAATAACTTAATATATCTCACAATGAAATCACACTACAGCTTAAAGTGAAGTATACCTCTAACGCTTCAATGGCTTTAAAAGCTGTTCATTGTCTGGCCATATAAACTATGTTACAGCCTTCAAGGCTATATGTAGGTTTCCAAAGTGGCTCTGTTGTGGCTTCCATCTGTGTGGTTGCATGATTCACTAGCAGCAGTGAGGTTCTTGTGTATAGCAAGCTTGTTATACATAGGTGCTTGTGTATAAACCTTGCTATATCAAACCTATTTTGTTCTTAATATCAGAATGTAATCAGCATTCTCCATATATTACACTATAGTTATGTTTTCAAGTGACAGAAAAGGAACATAATTGCTCCATTGACCTACATACTAAATAAAATCAAACAATGCCTGTAATCACCTACTTACTAAATAAAATCAAACAATACCTGTAATCACCTACTTACTAAATAAAATCAAACAATGCCTGTAATCAGTAATAAGAATGATAATCCTTAACTCCCCCTGCTATCTTTAAATGGGACTTTTTTGTGTGTATTAAGTGGAAGTGACAGAGGGCTATAAATGCAGCTTCTTTCATTACTGTAAAATAGCCTTCTGTTCATGAATACTAGAAGAAACATTCTCAGATGTGGAGACAATGGCATACTAATAATTTTATATTTACATTACAGCACATAGTAATAACTTTGTATTTACATTGTTGTATAATATGCATAGTATGTTGGATATTGCAGTGACAGTGCTGGTGTCAAGTATTTTAACAGGATTTTTTTCTCTCCTATTTATTTCTAGTTAAAATTACTTTTTTAATGATTTATGATGGTCTGCTTTTCATTAATATTATGAATGGATTTATTATTGCTCCTTCTATGCACCCAAAACTGATTTCTTTCATGTACTTTTATTTGTCATTTTCACAAGAAAACACTTCAGTTACAGAAGTTGCTAAAATCTCCTTTGTCCATACTATACTACAACAGAAAATATTTTAATGGAAAGGTTTCTGACTCACTTGGTGATATATTAGTGGCTTTAGTATTACAAATCCTTTGGAACTAAAATTTAAGATGAGAAAAAGGCTTCAGAAATGAATCAGACTTCTCATCTCATTAATAGATTTACATTCTGTGAATATGGTTACAAATGTGTAGAAAGAAATGTAACTACATGCTTTAATTAGGAATTCTGATGCTAAAGGCACAAATTGCTGTTCTTGTAGAGTAACAGTTTCCTGGTTGTCAGCCTTTGCCTTGTAGTTAACACCCAGTAGATGTTTCAGTGTGTAACCAATGTGTCATAAGGTCTTGACCACATTAACTGTTATTATTCAAATCTGCAACACATAAGGAATAGAGTTTCTGGATTACACAATTCTGAAAAATGTTTTAATGAAGTGAGAAACTGGCTGATTCATAGGCATGAGCATCTGTGGTGAAAATGAAGTGTCATACTTCAGTCTCTTTTTAGATTTCATTGGCATATATAACCCATGCTAAGAAGTATAAACAGTATCCATGTTCAATTGATGAACTTACTGATACCCTTGTGCCTTCATCAGACTGAAAGCAAGCGATAAAAATGATAGCATGATCACCTTAGAGAAGGTTAGGAAAAGATATTATACATGGAGAAATGCATTGCGGATTCATTCAAAATCCTCTGAGAAATCAAAAGGAAATGGTGCTGTCACGGAAACGTGTATTGCTAAACAAACTTAAAAAATATTAAACAGTAAAACAATTTAGCAATTCTGTGTGCATCAGTATGCAATTCATCTTTTGCAGAGTAAGCAATAACAGATAAGTATGCCTAAAGAAGAAGTGAAACAGATTAGTTATAAATCATTTCTTAAACTTGCTGTACCCTTTAACGATCATCTGAACTCATAGTTTGTTAAAACAACACACACCTCAACATCTCCACAATCAGTATAGCAGGACCTCCTTTAACATAGGTGTGTACATTCCTTAGCAAATTCACAGCTTTGGAACTCAGTGGGCTATTCCTATAATGTGTTCCATCCAATTTTAGATATACCACTAGGCGATTGGTTTTGAAAATAAAAAAAAATTCTAACATTTTGTGAGTAAGACAGTTACATCAGAAGAGATTATATATTTAACAAGCATTTGATAGCGCCAAATTTAAAATTAAGAAGTAATTGCCTGGGATGTTTGAGCACTACAATGAGAACACTCTTCAGTGGAAAGTTTATTGGTGTGGACTTAGTAATGTTATATATAAAGATTGTAGCTGTTCTAACATATCCAAGCTATAGTTCTCTTTTCATGTCATCATCATGGTAAACTAATACATTAAAAAAAAACACTTGATGGTGTATTATAAAGTAAGATAATATCTTAGTGTGACTCTTGAAAAGGATTGCCTGCAAATGAGCATCGATCTGATCAAATTTTGAAGGGGAAAGATCTATACTTTCCCAGACAAAGATTTTTAAGTTGAGGAACTTTTGTCTAATAAGACAACTTTATGAAGTCTGTAATGGATTACCACATAAAAAAAAATAGGAGACTTAGGAATACCATTTTCAAAATAAGTTCTAAATAGCTCATAAACTACCATAAGTAAATCTAAATGGGATATAGATAATGTATCGATCAAGATTACATAGGCAGTTTATGTGCTGTCAAAATGTTTTAAAAATTGCCAGTAGGCTTTGATATATTTTTTAAGATTTCTGAGTTGTCATAAAGGCAGAAAGGCATTTGGCTAAACCATTGTCGCTGAATATCAGATTATTGGAGTATATGTGATCCAGAGATCAGGGGTACGTTTAAGACCTGAAGATTTAAGATGAGCAAGGCATTTTAATATACACAAGGTGATCAGAACAAAGTACTTATCAAAATCATTGCACTTACATATGCCATTCTGTATTATTTCGGCCCTGCTTCATGACTACCATAGATTATTGTATCAATCTTGAGTCATCTCGCAGTTGCAGACATCACATTTTAAGATACTATGAAAAGAAGGCTGCTAGCACTGTCAGTATATGGGAGGTGCAGCATATTGAATACACTGGTACTAGCTGTGATGAGCCCATGTGACACACAGAATGCCCAGTCAGTCATCCTGCCAGTCTACCCCTGATTTTGTGTCACTCCAGGTAGGAGCTTTTATTAATTGACTAATACCAGACAACTGCATGCACTTGTTTTCTTTCAAATAATGGAGTAGTCTCAGTTAAATTTGAAATCAGATTTTGTGCTCTGCTGTTAGGCAAGAATAATTTTACTCGGGCTAAAGAGCTACTTGGGTGGAATATAAGGCCAAACTAATCTGAGAGGTTTTCCAGAGTATAGCTGAATGTTAACAATAATGATATCATTGTGCTTCTCCTTTTCAAAGAAAGTATGTTGTAAATTAATTTTTGTTAGGATGGGAACTTAGCGAGATGTAAGAATGAGAGAACATATCATTCCATAGTTCTTTACAAGAAAACTCAGCTGGAGTCATAGATTCTGTCGCTCGTCCGGTCAGGATAAAACAGACGAACGGTTGTGGTTTCAGTTCTGGCAGCTTTATTACACACAAACACATCAGGAATGAGACTTTGTAACTTAAACATAAATAAACTTATAAACAGCCTGAGTACCACACTCATACATGTTATCACTTTGGTTGTTCTCTCAAAATGGCACTGCTGCCTGCACGTGCCCACTATTTATATATTTTACACATGCTCTGTCCTCCATCTTCCCTCTTTAAGAAATAGATCATACATCAAATGACAGTACTCAATGACATGCAATTATACAGAAATTATGTTTCACATGCAATTATAAAAAAATATTTCTTTGACATTCAATTATACAAAATCAGACACATATAAAACAATTATGTCCAGGTTGCTGTGTATTTCATACTAGGTCTAGATAATATGACCTGATCATGTAACATAAAAGTCAGAACTGGATCTAGCAATGGGGACTGCCTTTAAGGAATGTTCAACTTTGTGGGCAACTGGGAGATCATCAGGAATTGGAATGGATACTGAGATATGTTCTTCGCTATGACCATTGTCAGGGTTACTCTGAGATCTAGAGTCTGTATCATAGGAACGATGCTGCAATATAATTTCTGACACAGGAAGAAGATGCCTCCAGTTTCTCCTGTATTCTATATCCTCAGATTCCACTAAGGAGGATCTTGGCTCGGCACATACACTTCTCACTTGACCAACTCAATGAAAGCCTTTTGCCGTTTGCTTCCTTACTGTCTCTGATTTTAATGGATAAAGAAATCTTCTCATTTTATCCTAGCTAGACTTATGAAAAGAAAGTTTCTTAAAAAGTTGAGCTTTGATTTCTCTTATTTTTAGAATTAGGCAACAGAACATTAGAACTGATAAGCAAGGTTGTTCTGGTTTGCCTAGATAGAAGTCTCTGAGCAGAGCAGCCAAGTAGGTGGTCGTGGGGTATATTTCTGAGATTAAGTAAATTCAAGAAGATATCAGTATTTTCATTCTTTGACCTCTGTAGTAATTGCTTTGCACTCTGTACTGCGTATTCAGCAAGGTCGTTTGACTGTGGGTATTCCAGACTACTAGTAACATGGATTAACTCCCACTCTTTTGCAAATCTCTGAAACAATTGACTGGTACCATTGTCATAAATAACTTTGTGTGGACTACCATGGACTGAGAAATGATGTTTTGTCTTAGTAATAACAGCACTAGACGTTAGGTTAGGTAGCAAATCCATCACAAGCTAGTTCGAATAAGAGTCTACCAACACTAAGTAATGCTGATTGTTCCACTTAAACATGCCATTGGCTACTGCTGACCAAGGTAGTTCATGAATCTGGCTTAGCTGAAGTGGCTCTTTTTGCAAATGCAGTTTAGTACTATTGCATACTGAACATGAAGAAAGGACTTTATTACTGTCTTTTGATAGAGAAGGCCAGAATACTAGTCCTCTTGCCCTTCTTTTGGTAGAATCAGAACCTGGGTGGCCATGATACAAAATCTGAATGTATTCATATTGTAAGAAAGTAGGAATAGACTTTTGAAAATTATACCATCTTCCATCAGTATCTCATCTCTGTATGGAAAATAAGGTTGTACTTCTGGCGGTACACAAGATTGCTTTGATGACCATGCAACATTAATGAAGTGGTTGAGCTTTTGGAAAATTGGATAAGTCTTTGTACAATCTCTCAGCTCATCAAGTCTCATGGTATACAAATTATGCAACTTCCATGACATCAAAGTCATAATCCGCTGCATCAAGCTGTTCTGTACTATTTCTGAGCAATCTGGATAAGGTATCAGCAAGATAAAGAAATCTGCCTTTTGTATAGACCATTTTGAAATTGTACTTTTGTAATATAAGCATCATTCTTTGTAGTCTTGCTGGAGCAGTATACATAGGCTTCTTTAAAATAGTGAGTAGAGGTTGATGATCAGTTTTGATTTGGATAGCTTGGCCATAAATATAATCATGGAACTTTGAACATGTGAACACAATTGCCAAAAGCTCCTTCTTAATTTGAGCACATTGCATCTCAGTTTGGGTAACAGTTCTAGATGTATAAGCAACTGGTCTGCCCTCCTGAAGTATAACTGCACCAAGACAAACATTGAAGCATCACAGGAAACAACTACTGGTTTGTGGACATCATAGTATCTCAATCTAGGCAGGTTAGCAATTTGCTGTTTGAGGTTATCAAATGCTTTCTGGTGTTGTTCTACCCATGACCAGGCATCATGTTTGCATGTCAGCTCTCTTAAAAGCACTGATAACTCGTTAAAGTCAGGGATGAATTTGCCCAAGTAGTTAACCATACCAAGAAAATGCTGTAAAGCTTGGATATTGTCTGGAGCCAGCATCTCAAGAACAGCTGCTTGTTTGGAAGGGTCTGGTCGTAAGCCTGCACTGGTAAATAAATAACCTACATAAGTAACTTCTGATAGTCTGAATTTACATTTCAGAGGATTGAGTTTTAAATTCAATTTATGTGCTCTGTCCAGAACTTTCCTGAGGTTTCTGTCATGCTCTGCTTCACCATTACCTCCAACCCGTAAATCATCCACTTCTATAGCACACAGATAGCCCGAAATATTTCCTCCATTGCACACTGAAAGACTTCACTGGCAGAATTTATTCCCAAAGGCATTCTGAGGAATCTGTATCTATCAAATGGGATCCTGAATATAGTCAGTAGTGAAGATTTGCAATTAAGCATTACTTGCCAAAATGAACTCTTTGAATCAAAGACAGGAAAATACAGTGGCATTTGGCATGAAGGTGGCAATCTCTTTGACTGTACACATAGGATGAGTTCTCTTTAATGCCTTGTTCAAGTCTCTTGGGTTAATGCTTATTTTGATTTCATCTGAATTTTTCTTATGAGCGGCTACCATGGAAGACACCCACTCAGCTGGTTCTGTGACTGGACAAATCACACTTTGCTGCACCATCTTGTCTAACTGGACCATGACTTCATCTTGTATAGCTACTGGAACTCTCCTTGCTGGTCTGACCACTGGATTGACTTCTGGGTCTACTTTCATGGAGTACACAACTGGAAGTTTGCCTGATTTTTTGTCAAAAGCATTAGCATATTTTGAGAAAATAACATCACTGAAGCTGGAACTGGGACATGTGCTCACGTGATGGACTTCTTGGATAAAACAAAGCAGTTTCATTCTTAAATTGTCTCTGAGACCTAATAATGACTGCACGGGTCTTATGACTACATAAATTGCAAGCTGTGACTGTTCTCAGCTGAATAGCATAAAAGCACTACTGAGCCTTTGGTTTGAATCTTTTCACCTCCATAAGCAACAAGCTTTGCACAATTGACAAAATTAAGTTGCTCACCAGTTCTCAGTCTAGGAGATGTTTCTGCTGACATAACATTACACTTTGAGCCAGTGTCTGCTTTGAGCTCCGTGGGCATACCTTTGACCAGGACAGTACAAAATTCTTCATTCTTTGCCAGATAATCTACTGCATTAACCTTTTCACCAACCACTGATACACCATCTAAATAAAAAGTAGGGTTGCAACTCTATGATCAACTTGCTTCTTTGAATAACCTTTCTTAATAACTGAATGAGGCTTGCCTGATTTACAAAATTTTTGAAAGTGGTTCCATTTTTCATAATTGTGTCTTTGCTGACCAAATGCTAAGCACTTCTCTCTTTTAGATTTATGGTTGGCACCACAATTGCAACAGTTAACAATAAGACTTGACTTGGGTTTTGCTGACTCACCCTTATACTGCACTGAGCATGTCCATTTTGCTGAACTAGTCTTGGAGTTTGCTAGAATGTTATGGGTCCACCCAGGAAATCCCGCAGGGGTTGCAACTGCCATGTGCTTAGGCCTGTTTCTGCTTGTGATGTGCTGCATGCTGTCTATGCTTGCTCTAGAGGCTGTTGAAAATAAGCTCTTGTCACTTGTAAGCATACTTGTGTGCCTTTCTGTGAACTCATCTGACAAATCTCTATAGCTTTACTCAATGTTAACTCACTGTCACAAAGCAAAATCTTTCTCACTACAGCATTAGTAACACCACACATAAGCCTTTCCTTTATTAACTCATCTTTCAAATCACCAGATCTGCACATTTTAGCTTTATTTCTCAAGTCAGTGATAAAAACTGCAAAAGTTTCACTGGCTTTTGGTCTCTTGTATAAAATAGGTCCCTGTCTAATGTAACATTTGTCTGGGGGTTACACATTTCTCTAAATTTACTTTTCCAGCACTCAGGGTCCTCTCTTGATTTAGCCGGTACAACAGTATGCCAGTTTTCCCCCTCTCCTGCATATACTGTCAATGCATACACAGATGAACATTCTCTTTCAATGGCTTCTGACCCCACTAAGTTAAGCAAAATAAATGCCCTTATATGTGCATCTTTGTCAGAAAAAGCTGCTTGTATGAAAATATCGTATTCCTGCTCAAATACTCTCAAATTCTCTGCTATATTATAATGAAACACAAGTGTACTGGGTCTGTGAAATGCCTCTGCCATATCAACACACAGTAGTGAAGGTGTTTAGAATTATGTACAAACATGCACACACATAAATATATGAGATCTTTATGGCATAACTTGTAATTACACCCAATAGCACAATAAACTCTTTGAAATAACTGCACTTTGCCAAATATGTCTCTGTGCCACAAGAACACTTTGAAATGACTGTACTTTACAAATAAACTGTACACAGCATAAGAAGCTTGGAGTAAGAAACACTTCAAAATGAATGAACTTTGCAAATAAACTGTATACAGCACATAACTCAAAATGACTGTACTTTGGAAAATAACTCTGTACAGTGTAAGAAACACTTTGAAATGGTGGCACCCTGTGAATAAATGTACACAGCACAAGAAGCTATTTAAAATGGCTGTACTTTGCACTTTGAAATATAACTGTACTTTGCAGACAGCAAACTCTTTGAAATAATTGCACTGTAATAAAGCACATGCTCTGGTTCATAGGTTCATAGGTAGGTACTAGGCTATCGGCCCTGGAGCCTATACAAGCCCAGCCAAAAAGGTACCCTAGCTTTTGCCACCCAAGAAAATGATTTTCCTGTGCCACTATCGAGCAGAGCCAAAGAAGTGATCCCCGGGGTGAATTTCCTATTTCCCATCCAATCATCAAGATTTTTCAAGAGTGCTAATGAGGAGCTTTATTTGATATAGACAGGTAGTTTATTCAAGAGAATGGGAAGTCTCTGGGACAGGAATCTATCCCTCCGGCATGTTCTGTTTATTGTGGTGACAAGGTTTAGGTCCCTAGAGCGTGTAGCTCGGAGGGATTGGGATTTCTTTAAGTGGAGCATGTCCAACAGTTCTGGGTTTGACATAGCTTTTTATGTTAGGCAGAGATCACCTCTGAGTAGGCGATATGCGATGGAGTAAAGCTGGAGTTTTTTGAGACGGTCTGCGTAGGGCATAATAAAGTTAGTTAAACTTCAAACACTTTACACACTCTGAGATACCTCAAACAACTCTAGCTTAGCTTTGAATGGCTTCTGACAATGCAAAATAGTAGTTCATGCCCAAAATGCATTCGTTTTACTAAACAAGCAGTCACCTTGCTTTTTAAGCTTATTTTTCCATTTATTGTACTCATTATGTCCATTTAATCCCCTATTATGCTCATTATACTTTTGTTGTGCTCATTTTACTTTAAACATGCTCAATATGCAAATCAGAGGTAATTCTGAGCCCCATATGAGTATCTCTGCTAGTTTTATCAAATATCATGGTTTTGAACATTTTGTTTAATTATAATGTTTTGTGCCTTTTGTTTGATTAATATGTTTTGTGCTACCCATTTAATTAATAATGTGTTTTGTGTCTTACAAATGCTCTGTTTCATTTTCTTTGCAAGATAAATCATTTGTGCAAGTTTTGGTTACCTGAAGTTCATTTCTGCCCCTTTTTGATTGTTTGAACTCTGTCTCACTCAGCCTGCTCAGTCTGCCTTTACCTTCAGCTCTGCACCTCTTGGCTTGAAGAAGTTGCACTCTCAATCCCCGTTTTGGTGCCATGTCACTCATCTGGTCAAGATAAAACAGACAAACAGTTGTGGGTTCAGTTTAACCAACTTTATTATACACAAACATATCAGGAATGAGGTTTTGTATCTTAAACTTAAATAAACTTATAAACAGACTGACTACCACACTCATACATGTAAACACTCCTGTTGTTCTCTCAAAATGGCATTGCTACTTGCATGTGCTACTATTTATGTGCACGTGCCTACATCTGGAAATGTTTCTTATAGGTACACACATGCTCTGTTTTACAGATACCCAATGCACCATATGCTAAATGATGGCTAGATAGTGTATCTTGTCCAATACTGTTAGATTTTTGATTCATAACGAAATAATGAATGTGCCAGTTTACATTGAATATATTCCAAAGGGGAGCCTTTGATATCCTGTGCAGCAGCTAACTACACCATCTTCCTTAATGCAACTCTGAATGTTACATAAAAGAGATACATTTCTGTTGACTGCACACAGCGGCACTGCACTCAATGCATGTTTCAATGGGAGTACTTGGATATAGTCTTGTTCCAGTGGGAAAATTGCAAAAGGCTTCTTGAAAGCAGGTGTGAGACCTTTCAAATACCTATTTATGTTCAGAAATAAAGATCAATGAGGATCTAGACCTGTTCTAAACAAAAATAATGTGCCATTGTACTATCTCCACTAATAAACAACTTGACAACTCTCATGACTTTGCATCCCGCTTCATTAATATGTCAGTTGATAGTGACCAGCTTTATTAACAACAAGTAAGACTCATCGATTACTACCATACTATAAAACAGGGCAGCATGATAAAATGCTCACCTTCCTCTTAAATATTTTAATAATATAGCAGCACATCTTTACAGAAATTAGGCAGCATGTTAGACTGCTCACAACACATTCGTATTAGCAGCATCCCACTGCTCAGAATTCACAACTTAACTCCAACAGGCAGCGTAATACCACTCGGCTAAACCAATGAGAGCACCAACTGAAACACAAAAAGAGGGAGGAAGAATGACCTACCCCATGAACAACTCCTAGTCCCCTTTTTCAACCCACCAGGCTGCTCCACAGTTTGTCCCCACCCCAAACATCTAACAACTATCCTGCAAAAACTATAATAGGTGCACATTGAACATTTCTAAAGTGATATCACTTAGATGTACAATATCACTATGGAACCAGGCTGGGTCCCTGTCTGCAAAATCCCAATGCTCCATCAGAAAAAATCATAATGTGCCCCTCACCCTAACAACCCTTTGGTTAATAAACCTCCCAGTCACCTCAATTCCTTAACATATCAGCACCCCTCCAGACCAACCAAACAACCTTAGCCACAGGGAAGCTCTGCACAGCAACTGACTGATCCCTTAAATGGATAAGCAAGCTTCTTTTAGGTGTACTTCCAATGCCATTACCTTCCAGATGTATAACTTGCCTGACTTAGTCAAGAATTGCTGTCTTACATTTTCCAGCTCTAATAACAATTGATACCATTGCATACCTCAACAACCATGCAGGTGTAATGGATGGAGGCCCACAATTCACACCACCAGGTCACACCTCCAATCTTCCAGCTGCCGTGTAAATAGAAGAGTGACCTAACCTGACTAAGCTTCCTGCCTGCAAAGGAAACTCACTATATTAACTTGTACACTTCCTTCCAGTTTATATTTTAATGAATGTAAATCAAAAATGTCATAGATCATCATCGCCCTACTCTTTTAATCACTTCCACAGACTTACCTTCCTCACCAAAATCAGGTGCCCTTCCCATTCTTAAAGGATGAGTAGTATAATTATCCACTGCTACCATTTGTACCAGTAACATAGCTAGGGTGGAGTGAGAGGGGCATGGCTCTTGCTCAGAGTGGTGAGGGTATGATTAGCCAATTCCAACCTCTCTTTAATGCAATACTGGCTTTTAAAAGTCAGTACTGTATTTGCAGTCAGACTTGAGTGCTGTAGCACTCTGTGTGTGGTCTAAATTGTATCAACTGCTTGCTGTGTATGGTCTAAACTGTACCAGCTATTTGCTACATTGTCCAGGCAGAGTATAAACTGTAGCAACTGTTTCCTACATTTGCAGGAAGTAGTTTGCTACAGTTTAAAAAAGAATAATATTTTTTTAAATTGAAACATGATGGCCTTAGAGTTTCATAATGGCAGGGTCTAAACTATAACAACTCTGCCATATTTGAAACAAGCAGTTTGCAACAGTTTAAAAAGAAGCAGAAGAATTTTTTAACTGAAACATGACCATTGTAGTGCTCTATGCAGGCAGTGTATCAACTGTAGCAACTGTTTACTTAAAGAAGAGTTGGGGGCACTGCACAGAAATTGTAAATGAATGCTTGGGGTAGGTGGCCGGTGGGACAGGTAGTGCATCTGGCCAGTAAAAGGAACATCCATTTTTTTCTTGCTTTTCAGTGTAAGAGCTGGGAGGAGTAGTAGATCTAACAGTAATAACCCAATCTCTGGAAGAGCATGGTCAGAGGTTCATAGTATCGGCCCAGGGTACTGGTTGAAACAGCTATGTTTCTGCCTTGTGGTCTCAAAGCCATCCTCAACAAAGACACAAACGTCCTTACATCCACTTGTTACCTCTTCAGATCCTGAAAAAAATGAAATAATCTAGCTGCTTAACTACTTGCTCTCTCTATTCTCTAGCCCAAGCCTCCAGGTATAATAAATGTATTCCACGCCTTGGAGACACCACCTGCTTACCTAGACCCCCCCAGTCAGTTTTTGATGGACATAGCCAAATCAACCCCCCCCCCCCCACTGAATTAATCTTGAGGTCTTCCCACTGTAAATAACCCAACAATTTACTAACTCAAAAAGCTCCAGTGGCAAAAAAGGCCAATGCAAAAAATCAACATGAGAACAATCCTCCTTGTCAATCCTGCCAAGAAAATCAGCAATGTATGCTTTCCTAATGGTGATCTTTGATCCCCTTTCCTTGGACATAACGTTTACCAACCGTTCAACCACCTTGATATCCTCCAGTCCTTAATAATATCCCACAAACCTGTTAATTTTGCCACAGCAATCAATGCTTCAAGGTGTAACCTGGCCAACCTGACTGCCTCACCAGCCCTTTATCTTTCTTCTAAAAATCTCAACACTAAATCAGTCAACAAGTTCTTCATATTTAACAGCAATCTCATAGCAACTGCTTAAAAACCATGAAAGAGCCAAAACCAGTGGTACACTGATAACTGGAAGAAAGAAGTATTATGAAGAACACGAGTCAAAGATTTTAAAGACATGACAAAAGTTAAGTTGGGTAACAAGTGTGGTACCTTCGGATGCATGTCTTGTCGCCATTGTGAAGATATTATTAAGGCTGATAGTGAAAAATTTGTCCACCCAGTGTCCAATAAGCAATTTAATTGAAATTGTATTGCTACTTGTAATAGTGTAAATGTGATCTGTCTTGCTACCTGTGTAAAATGTGATTCATTTTACATAGGGAAGACCACAAGAAAATTAAAAGAGCACGTTATAGAACATAAATCCGAGATAAGGAGAAAAAATGAAAATAATGCGCTAAGTATATTATGCTTAATGGTGTAGATCATATTTTTAAATTTAGAGTGGTAGATAGTATACAGAAGGGACCCAAAGGAGGTGATTTGAATAATCATCTTTAAATAAAGAATATGAGTGGATCATCAGGCTTCATGCTGTTTCAGAACCTGGAATAAATAAATTAGTCAGCATTAAGCCTGTACTTGTTAAAATCCAACAGCAAAATCTACAGCTGCACTCTTAAGTGAAATTGGTCCTGTTGAGATAACTTTAGTAGAAGAAATTTTTTTAAAAAGTGTTATGTTTTAAATAATGGCATAATGTGATTTGTTGGCTGTGGTCACGTTACCTTTTTGGCTCTTATTTAAATATGTTGTGTGATGTTGTATACTGTTTTAGCATTGAGAAAGTTGTTTAACTGAAAGATTTGGTGTATTAAAGTCTGTTTTCTGATGGTGGACTTGTATTCTTCATAAAAAACATAACAGCCTTACTGTATGCTCTCCTAGTAGCCTCAAACCAGGATTGGCAATCCATCTAACTAGCCACACTTAACCAGTCTCCCACACTATCCTATGAGGAGTAATGTGGCTTACCTGGGCATTAGGTGCCAGTTGCCAAAACCTGCAAAAGTGAAAGTGTGACAAACTATCAGCCAAATCTTTGCAATGGTCAGGAATATGCTGGCTTAAAAAGGAAGATTAATGGTTAAACAAAACAATCTTCCTGAGAAACCATTGAACCCATCTAGCTTTTGCCATCTAAAAACCAAAACTTGCACACCTGCCAAGTTATCCAAAAGAAATGTCACACTCTTATTTTAAACGTCCTACTTCCACACTACCAATGAAACCCATAATAGCATCAAATCCAAGAAAATGATATCCCATTGATGCTTGTCAGTCCACGCCTCTGGCCATGTTTCACCAAACCACCTGACACAAAAATACTCTATCATACTTAGTCCTTCTAGTGTATCAGTAAACAGGTGAATGTCCAACTACATAAAGTCATTTTACCAAAACAACATTCCATTAGAGTGCTGGAAAAACCACAACCAGATAGACCTGTCCTCCTTGACTTGCCTTCCTACTCTTACAAAATGATGCTTCCACTTCAGACCTTGCAACATACTGGCCACAGCTCTCATGAATGTTTGACCTGTCCCTACTGCTTTTCATGCAAAATTAAGGACCCCTAATACCTCAGTCTCCTCCTGAATCCTCATCTTTTCCCTTTCCACCATGGACTCCACCTTACCTATCACTTTCTCCACCATATGATGTAGCAGCTTGAACATTTCCAAGTTTGAGTCAAGATGTTAACATCTTAGCTGGTCCATCCACTCTGTCCTTAACTGATGCCATCCTGAGCTCCACACACTCTTGCTCAAATAACCTCATTCCCCTGATCACCATTTCCTTTCCTTCCCTAATCAACAAAAAATATTGTCCAAATAGTATACCACCTAAGGTCTGCTACCATATCAAGTGCAAAACTTTGCTGTATTTTTCAAAAGTGATACATGTGACTGCATAGACCATAGGCATAGCCATGTCAAAGTAAATGTTGCTTACTGAAGACAAGCCAATACTAATGCTGTCCCAATAATAACCTAAATGCCGCCTCAATATCTAACATTGCCAGCTAAGGATTCTTAAATGAAATGATCACTCTTGCTGCCTTATCTGAGGTATACCGAACCTTAACATCTGACCTATCACTTTGAGATTGACAGAATCACCTTCTGGGAAAGACACCTGATGTATTAATGTAAATTCCCCAAGTGTAATTTCTTCATCAGCAAGCCCAATGGGGATATTCTATATTTACTAAATACTGGAACTTCAAAGGGACCTAAGAACCTATCAGCAGATAACTCATTGTCCAAGAATGTTTGTACTATTTCTTCCTTCTCTGAAACCAACTTTAAAATCTGAGGCATGAACCAAACTAAGCACCTTAGAATTTACTGCAAAACCATATTGAAACCCCTCCAGCAACTCCTGAGCTGTCTCTTTCTGATGGTAGCACTGAAGAAGAGCCCCTAACGGACTCTCTTTAATAGTTGAAAGCACCAACATCCCAACTGGTTCCAAGTCAATAGGATGACCCCCATAAAAACTTCTCTTCCCCCTTTCCATTTACCCTATTTCCCATGCCCTACCCTGCCCTAGTACCCTTAGCTCATGTCCTGCCCAGTCCATCCTTCCTCCAGCAGTTGATGGCTGAATGTTGGTCTGAATACTTGTTCTCTTCCAACCCCCATCATCTCTAAGCCCTCTGCAGTGACACAGCCCCTGCTCACCTAATTGCTCTCTCACACTTTCAGCCCCAGGCAAACTCTGCAATCAGCATCTCATATAAAATGGTCTAAGTCCTCTTACCCTGAAAACATTAAGATCAGTCCCTCTCAGTTGCTGTTAGGACATTGAGGGCACCTCTTTCAAACTCCACTGCACCATTCCTACTGAATCGTATAGCTCTTCTGGACATGTCACAGTCTCATTCACTCTAATGGAGCTCTGGAAGCTTGCACTGTAACTTCCAATGGGTGGAGCCTAAGCCTTTTGACAGAATCAAATTATGACCTCACTTTTCAAACAAATGTTCATATATTTGGAACTATAGGGCTTATGGAAGAAGTATAAACGACAAACTTTTCAGCACAAGCTATTTTTATAGTAGTAGTATTCTTCAGGTTCTAGATCTTAAACTGAAATTTATAAGTCACAGTAAAACCAATAACTATTATGCTTGTAATATTTTGTAAACAACTTATCTCAGCAACCTCTCAAGTTGCACACATACTGTCAGCAGCATTTTATTCATCTAGCTGAGAGCTTTCATATGAAGCTAAGGAGTTCTGTCTGTGTTACTTGGTTGTTGAGATATTTAGAAAAATGTGAAAATTATATCTATATAAATTAATATCATAAAAACAACAGTTAATATCTCTTTACCTGCACTAGGCAAAGGCCAGTTATTAATGCAGTTGAGTTTGGCATTGTGTAAGCTTTAAGATGAAATATTTTAAAAAGCTTGTACATGGTTTTGGAATTCTTGATGCAAATACAAGCAAGAAATAGTTGACGCCTAGAGGTGCCAGAAGGAGGTAACTGCATATGCAACTGGAGTCGCCACTCAGATGTAATGAGTTAATGATCTTCTGGACAATTTAGCCATAGTTTCAAAGGCCTCCATAACCTGACCACATTTCTCCTGTCCACCTCTAGCAGGCTTCTCCTGGACAGCCTCCTGTGGTGCTTAGACCATCACTTGCACCCTATTAAATAATTCATCTTCCCATGATACCAAATTTTGCCACTTCCTTGTTAGCTTCTCCACTTGCACCATCCTGCAAGAAAACAAATGCCAGTGTATCAGAAAACCTGTGATTTCAAGCATACTATCCTCCCCTTCCTTCCTTATTAAACTCCCTTCTCTTTCCTTTATCTATCGATATATGTATATATTTTGTTTGTAGTTATATGGGGGGGGGGGGCAACAACCCTGCAAACCTGTCAGACTTCATAAAATCCAAACACACATTTTGTTTTTCTTTTTCCCACTTCAAAATACTTGGAAGGCTGATGACTAAACAGTTATAACATTTGGTAAGCTCCACCAGTGACCAAAGTTTGCATATTCCTCAGTTTATTTACTGATTTATTTATTTTTATATTCCTGATTAATATGGGTACTGCAGAGAATCCTTCCAGAGCACTGTCCTGCAAGTGCCTTGCTCAAAAACACAAAAGGCAAATGTGGGCTTATGATCAAGCCCTGCACCATAGGACCTCTACTTCACAATCTTGATCTCCACACCAACTGGAGTAAAAGAGAATTGAGAGTATTGTACCCTGTGCCAAAGAAACTACAGCTTATAGACTTAACCCTCTGTATCAACTCTCATTATATAATAAGGGCTGGGGGATCAAACACTCTACCCCTGAGGGAATCCAGTGCTGAACCTCAGCTAACTACCTCAATGTGTTTTGCTATCTGACAGATAAAACTCTTTAACATCTTAGGATACCAGCCTATAAATAATTACCAGCCAAGTCTACAACTTGAGGTGATCAATAGAATCTGCACCTTCTAACTAACCATATATTGTTTTGTTTTTGTTTTTTTTTTGTTTTTTTATAGAAAAACAAACATAATACCTGATTTCCTCTGCTATTTGAGTGGGCCGCTGAAATTCCATTAAGAAGTTACCAGTTTTGCAGTCTTAAGATGAGACTACAAATATACCTGCAAAAAATGGCATCCTCCATCCCAAACACATGGAAGCTGCCTGCAAG
This sequence comes from Protopterus annectens, assembly GCF_019279795.1. Lineage (NCBI taxonomy): Eukaryota > Metazoa > Chordata > Ceratodontiformes > Protopteridae > Protopterus > Protopterus annectens. The sequence goes on along the minus strand of NC_056744.1, from coordinate 1,747,477,019 downwards.
AAGGTTGTCATTGCCTATTATACCATGACCCCCCCAAAACGTGCACGCTGATTGGCCAGCGTGCCCGTTGTAAATCGAGTTATACTAATGGAAAAAGGTCCGGTCGCCCGGACTTTTTTCCATTAGTATAACTCGTTTTTTTAAAACACTGTCTCGCTATGTTAAATGGGTTTAACATAGCGAGACAGCTTTAAAATAAGCAACGGAGATCTCCGTTGCTTATTTTAAAGCTGTCTCGCTATGTTAAACCCATTTAACATAGCGAGACAGTGTTTTAACGGAGAAAGCAAGATCTCCGTTGCTTTTTTTTAGTGTCTCGCTATGTTAAATGAGTTTAACATAGCGAGACAGTTTTAAAATAAGCAACGGACATCTCTGTTGCTTATTTTAAAACTGTCTCGCTATGTTAAACTCATTTAACATAGCGAGACACTAAAAAAAAAGCAACGGAGATCTTGCTTTCTCCGTTGCTTTTGCCCACAGCTCTGATGTACTGCGCAGGTGTGCAGTACATCAGAACTGCCGCGGAAGCCAGACATCTGCAGAAGGGCAGTAAACAGGCATTATACTATGCCATTATTTAAGAAAAGTAATAGTTTCTTTTCTTAAATAATGTCATGGTATAATAGCAATAACCCACTTCTGGGTGTGGGTAATGCTAAATTTACCCACGGTTGGCTTTATTTGGTCCTCGGGCCTGGGACCAAACCACGCCAACCGTGGGTAAATTTAGCATTACTCACACCCAGGCGTGGGTTATTGCTATAGTATCCTCTGCTTACACTAACAATATCTACCTCATCACTACCACATCAGGTCACATACAGGCTTACTCACCAGATCGAAATAAATGTCAAAAAGCATTAATTTCCATCCATAGCCATCAACAAATAAAAAAAAAAAACTAATGGTCAATAAATAAAGTTGCTGGAAACTAGACTTCCAGAGTAATAGCTAACCAATTGTCAACTAACTTGCATATCTAATCTTCCCATACATAAAAACCTGGGCAGCTGCAGAAATAGTGAAGGAATTAAATAAAATAAAGGGGAAGGAACTTTAATTGTGGCCTTGAACACTTGTATTAAACCATGACTTGTATAAATATATTTACATCAGATCTGAATCACTAACAGTAACTTCTGATTCTGCTGCTTAGACCACTACACTTTAAGCTAATAATCAATAAATATGGTCCTGACCATCCTATATATATATATATAACAAAAAATAAATAAAAACAAAATCCTTGTTCACCACTAAACCTACCTACGCATCCTACAGGCCTGATTCCTCTTGAGTTGCATGATTTCTTTACTGTTGAACATCCTATTGTTCTGATGCCCTATGGTCTCCCTATAATACTTAAGAACTGATGTGACACACTCATGCATCCTATAGTGTCTAGTGGTGGGTGGGTTACAGAGCCATTTAATATTTTTGTTGAGAAGACTGTTTGTGTTTGTTTCCTATCTTAGATGGAGTTCAGGTGTACTGAAAGATACCAAAAAAATTTTGAATGATTTGTATGCCTGGTATAAGGATCTGAGTAGCACTGGAGAATTAATTTTTGCTACATTAGATATTACAACTGTATTTACTGTTATACTGAATGAATATGGGGTAGAGAATGTGAGGACTTTTTAAAGTTGGTATAGCGACTTTTCCTCACAGAAATTGAAGTTAGTATGTTCTCTGCTTGAATTAATCCTTGAGAGCAATTTTTTTTTCTCTTTGAACAAGACTTTTACAAACAACGTACTGAGGTAGCCATGGGCACAGTTTGCACTAGCTCCTATGGTAACCTTGTTTTAGCTTAATGGGAATGTGATCATGTTTATAATTATATCCCCTTCATGCAGCACATCAGTTACTACAGACATTTGTGGATGATATGTTTTTAGTTTGGAGGGGTACTCATCATGATCTTTCCTCTCTTGTTGAGTTTCTACATACTATGACTGATTTCCTATGCTTTACCATGAACTGTTCCAGAGATTCCATCAATTTCTTGGATGTGACTATTTCTAGAAGTGAACTGGTTAATTTGTTTATAAAGGTTTTTAGAAAACCATGTAAGAAGAGCAGTGTATTGCATAAAGCAAGTATGCATCCAAGGCACTTTCCTAGAAATGTGATAAAGGGACAACTTCTAAAGACCATGCGGCTTCACAATGATGACCGCATGGCAATGGAAGCGATGGATGCAGTTTCTAAGGATTTTGTGTGCTGTGGCTACTCTGAATCTGAAGTGATAACAGCTGCTGCTGATCTCTAGCTATTAATAGGGAGTGTTTCTAATCCTTTTTTGCAGAACCTAATAATGGAATCCTTCCAAATAATGTCTCTGATCCTTCACTGCCAAGAATCACTTTTCCTTATTCTAGCAATATTGGGATTATTTGCAATGTTGACAGAAAGAAATGGCCGGTGCTACTAGCTGATGACACTTTCAGGAATTTAATTGGTCTGTGCCTTAATCTTACATTTTGGAATCACCTATCTTTTAAGAGGCAATTATGTTATAGATATCATATACCAAATAATAACCATTCACTGTCTGTTAGAAAGGGAATATTTCCTTGCAGGTCATGCACAGCATGTGCTTATATTTGCACTAGCAGTATTTTTAAACGTTCATTTGATTCTGTTTCTTTTGATTTTTATGCTGATTGCAGAACAAAAATGTTGTTTATTATGCCCAGTGTTCTGCTTATGATGGATTTCACATAGGCAAAATGAATTGTGCCTTTTAAGACAGAATTCTAGAGCATTTAAGTGATATCCGTAATAATAAGTTAACAAATGCTGCAGCAAAACATGTAAATACTTTAGGTTCAGCTCATACTTTTTAATTTTTTGTTCTTGAAGTAATTACAGTGAATATGAGAGGTGGTGACTGATTTAATAAGACAGAACGATCAGAACTCAGTTGGATCATGCACTTTCAAGCCGATAAGCCTCCTGGCTTCAGTGAGAATGTTTCCATTAAGCCGGTCCTGAAAGCGCATGGTTTAAGGCAGTGAATATGATTGGATGCCTATTTTATGAATGGTGTTAGTGTTATGAATGAGTGTAAACATGTGATTGCTTTGCTATACTTTGATTGGCTGCTTAACTAGGTACATTAATGGTTTGTATTTCACTGTTTTTATGGTCTGATGAAACAGCTTGTATTAACCGCAAATGCACTCACCTGTTTTTGTCCTTGACATTACATTTCTGCTTTTAGTATACTAGCATGGACTTTCATTGATTTTATTGATTGTTATCTGCTGTGATGGTTTGAGCAGCTTTATTATTTTTAGTTTTTTGTTAGTGTGATTCAAATAGACTTTTGCCTGCTTACCAGTTCTTGGTATTAGTAATGCTTGTATTAAACCATAACTTGTATAAATATATTGACAGCAGATCTGAATCACTAACAGTAACTTCTGATTCTTCTACTTAGACCACTACACTAACTTTAAGCTAATAATCAATAAATGTGGTCCTGACCACTATATATATATATATATATATATATATATATATATATATATATATATATATATATACCAAAAATAAATAAATAAATAAAAACAAAAGCCTTGTTAACCACTCAGCCTACCTATGCATCCTACAACTACATTGTTACTGACACAACTCAAACTTTGCTACTCACCACTTTCTACAGTAAACTAAATACAACTGCCTCCTCTGTACAAAATTACCTGGGATAGTTAATAAAATCCTGTTGATCACCATAGGCAAAATGTAATATCACTTCCTTGCAAGCTATAGGTCCCCCTCTATAACCCAGGAAACCCAAACCCATACCATGTATTTAAACTGATTGGAAACACTCATTATCCAACTCAATACCATATTCCTGGGCAACTTTAATTACCCCACTATTAACTGGGAATCATATATGACTCCAAACATACAGGAACAGAGACTCCTGGATTTTGTAAACACAAACTCCCTGGGCCAAATTGTCAGTACACCAACAAGGAGTTCAACCATTCTGGATCTGGGCATCACTAATATTGGAGAGTGTTGTACACCCCTAGTATAATGTCTTCAATGGTAAGATCAGACCAGAAAATGATCTCCTGTAAAGTAAAAATAAAACCTGAACGCCAGCTAGCCCTAGAATATTCAGGAACTACTCTAAGGCTAACTTCCTACTATTAAGTGATAATCTGGCAACATTTTAAGCCCTCATAAACCCTAAGATCCACTGTTGCCTATGCAGAACTGTTCAAAGAAACCCAATATAAGCATGTTAATAGCTGCATAGAGGCAGATGTACCCACCATTAAGAAGTACATAACTAACTCAAAAACAAGCCACCTTGGTATAATCACAACATCGATAGGTTATACAACAGAAGCAACAAAGTCATTGCAAAAATCAGGAGCTGCAGCACCCAGTAGGATAAAATCACTCATCAAACTAAACAAACAACTCAGAGGACAAATAAAGTCTACCAAAACCAAATTTGAGGAAATTTGACCTCCCAGGCCAAGGACAATCACAAGGCATTCTTTAGCTATGTCTGCAACCTCAAAGGCAATACACAATTGTGTGCAGAGCTCATTGTAAACGAAGCCATTTATACTGAGCCAGAGAGGAAATCAACAAAAATACTCAGAAAGACAGATGTGATAAAGCAATATGCAATATTATAATGGATCAGGATTTATCATGCACTATCACAAACAGTAAACAAAAAATATCAGCACAGGCAGGAAAACATAGAAGATACACAGATAAATATAAAAAAGTACAAAATAAGGAGTTTATTGATGACCCAAAAAGTTTTATAGAGAATTGGGAAACGGTAAAATTAATTGAAAGACCACCAAAAAAAGAAGACATTTTGGAGAAATATTTATGAAGAGCCTGTGGAACATAACAAAGATGCTAAATGGATGAAAAAGTAAAAGAAATAATAAGAAGTTTTAAGGTACAGGATATGAAATGGGATGAGTAACAGCCAGAGAGATTGAAACAAAGTTAAGAAAAGCTCTAACTGGAAACCCCCCCCCCCCCCCCAGGCCAAGATGCAGTACCTAATTTCTGGTTAAAAGTATTAACATCTTTGTATGAAGATTTAGCCATGAGTAAGAACTATTTATATGCACAGCCTGAACAGACAACAACCTGGCTAACAACAGGAAAACAATGTTCCTACATAAGAGTGAATCTGTAAGCTACCCTCAGAATTATAGACCCGTAACTTGCCTTCCAACTTATAAACAATATACTGGAATTGATGCTGACAGAGTTTATAGTCATTTAGAAGAAAACTCAATTATGACAGAACTAAAGGGCAATAAATCAAAGTCGTATGGAACAAAGGATTATTTGTTGTTAAATAAAGTCATGGTGGAGAACTGTAAAAAGGGGAAGAATCTAAGTATGGCACGGATTGACTACAAAAAGCATTTGACAGTTTCCCACATTCATGGATAAAAGAGTATTTAAAAATGTATAAGATGCATCCTACAATGATAAACTACATCACAGCAAGCATGAAACAGTAGCAAACTACTTTGCCGTTAAGCCATGATAGAGGGAAAATTATTATTCCAGGGATAAAAATCCATAGGGGGATTTTCCAGAGTGACTCTCTGTCACCGTTGCTGTTTTGCCTTGCCCTTAACCCATTAAGCTGTCTGCTTAACATATTAGGTCTTGACTATAATTTGGCTCCCAGAAAGTGAAAAAGTGTAAAGACTTCTCATCTTCTCTTTATCAATGATTTAAAACTGTATAGCTCATCAGATGAGGAACTAAAAGCACAACTGCAAGTAGTCAAAACTTTTTTAGATGAGATAAGACTGTCATTTGGTGTTGATAAATGTGCAAAAGCAACCATTAAAGCAGGAAACAGCAGCACCAAGAAAACATCAGTTTGGGACAAGAATGTGACATAAAAGAAGTCAAGCAAGTAGGAGTATATAAATATATGGAAAGTGAATGATTAACAATAAAACATGAACAAATATGAATAAATCTTAGTAAGGAATATATTAGAAGACTTAAATTGTCCTGAAAACACCATTGACAACTAGGAAAAAAACTGATGCTATGAAACAATCTGCTCTTCCTGCACTAACTTACAGTTTTGGAGTGATTGAATGGCTCCAAAAGGTGTTGGATAGATTAGACAGTAAAAGAATGATGCTTCATGCTCATCATATGATTTATAAAAATCAGTGCATACCAAGATTATATATTCCCCATTCGGAAGGAGGTATGGGCCTACCTGAAAATTCATTACATACTTAGATCTGCAACTGTGGGACTACATACTTATCTGCTGACCTCACAAGAGCCAAATATAGTGGAAGTTTTGAAACATAAGGAGAATAAATCTAAAAAGTAGACAAAAATCAGGCAGCAACTGCCAAAAAAACAAAAGAAAGTATATAAGGTGAAGGATCAGATGAAAAGCTAGCTATTTTCTTGTACAACTAATCCAGTCCTTTTGGGAGACAAATACCCCTAAACTGTAAGTCAGAACAGGAAAAGCAAATTGGTTTATAGATTTGACTTTACTCCTAGATTTCAGGGCTGTTTTAAGTATTATAGGTTGATAGGTTCATAGAAGATTATTAGGCTAATATCCCTAGGGCTTTTACAAGCCTAGCCATGTAAAAACCTGAGTACCCTTATTGACTATAGTTAGATGGCCTCTGTTAGCAGAGCGATTCTGTGATCAGCACCAATTGGCCCTGTTAATGAAAGATATATGTGACAATCCGGGTTGAATTTAAAGTCATCCATCCAGTTGTCAAGGTTGCACTTGAATAGGGTTATTAAGGAGCTCTGCTTCACATGGAGTGGGAAGTTATTCAAGATTAGTGGCAATCACTGGGAGATTTAGCTGTCTCTGCAGCATGTTCTGTTAATGTCACAATTTAGGTTGAGATTCCTGGAGTGAGTTATTCTTGTCCCATTCGATTTCTGGATGTGCATCTCCATTAGGGCAGGGTCTGTGTCTACTCTGTAGGCAAGGCACAGGTTGCCTGTCAGCACCCTGAATGATGCAGAGTACAGTTCAGTTCAGTCTTTCCATGTATGTCATGTTTTGGAGGCCCTGGATTCACTTGGTTAGAAACCTCTGTGGTCTCTCCAGTTGCTGCAGGTATCTGCTGAGGTACATATAGAAGGAAGTATTGTACTCAGTTAGTGGTCTGATAAGGATCGATTACAACCTGCCTGGTCTTGGATGCAATGCCCCTATTTATGAGATGCACAATGTAGAATGCCTGTCTTACCATTATGGACACATGGTGATTGATATTTAGATTGCTATCTACCTGTATTCCCAAGTCTTACACCACTGAGTTTGAGCTTAGAGGAGTGGTATCTATATAATAATTACCAGGGGATACTTCTTTGCCAAAGGGGATAAAGAGGCAATTTTTTGTGTTAAGTTTTAGCCCATGAGTTTGGCACCAGTCATTTGTCTGTGTCAGCCCTTTTTGTAATATGTTAACATTGTTGGGGGGTCTCTATGATTGCACCCAGTTTACAGTCAGCTGCAAACTTGGTAAAACACAGGCCATCTACCTTCAACTGGACATCAAAGAAATAGAGTCAAAACAGTAGAGGGCGCAGCAGAGATCCTTGTAGTACTCCACTGGTAATGCGTCTACTGGTGGAGGTGGACTCCCCAACTTTGATAGTGTGCATTCTATTGGTGAGCCAGTTACCTATCCATCTAGTAATGTATGAGTTAATCCCCAGCTGGGAGAGTTACTCTATGATACCTGAATGGGGGATTGGGTTAAAGGCCTTGGCTAAATCAAGATAAGTGGTATGTACTGTTTTTGCCCTCATCCATGCCTTTGGTGACATTCTCAAAGAAGTGTACTAGGTTTAATAAGCAAGCTCTACCCTTCATGAAACCAAGCAGGGTCAGATCAAGAGTTTGAAGGTTGCCTTTGTCCTTTTGAGTAAGGTCCATGATGATTCTTTCCATGGCCTTGCAGATGAGGCTGGTAAGGATTATGGGTCGATAGTTCCCAGGGTCAGTTGATGAACACCCTTTGTGCCATGGGATTACTGTTGCTGTTCTCCACTCTGGTGGGACAAAGCCAGTTCTCAGGCTATGGTTAAAGAAAGAGTGAAGAGTGGTTCTGCCAGATCTTATTTTAAATTGTTTAGTAAGCAGTCTGGGATGTTATCTGGTCCCACATAGGCTGTGTTTTTGGCCTTGGAGATTGCCTGTATGACCTGTTCTTTGGAGATACTTGATAGAGGACTGGTGTCAGTAAGGCTTTGGGGAATGTCTGGTGGGGACAGGGGGTGAAGTTATTGCCAAATCTGTCAGCTAGCAGGTTGGCAATTTCCTCAGGTTCAATGTGAGTGGCGCTATCCACTATATGTTCAGCACAGAGTTGGGCATTCCCTGTTATGTTCTGGATGTAACTAAAGAATGCCTTATGATTGCCTTTAGGGATGCTAATTTAGACTCATAGCTAGCCTTTGAAGACTTTACGAGATATTTGATTTGCTTGTTCAAGCTGTGGAGGTTATTCTTCATCTGTTGAGTAAGTTCCCTTGTGTTCTTAGATATCAGTTTCTTTTTTTTTTTTTGTATAACTTATTTATACTTACAGTCCACCGGTGGGGCTTGCTTTTTCAGGAAGACCTGGCTTTGTTCTTGTTAGGTACAGCCAAGTCAATGCATTTGTTTAAGTGGCTATATAGGGAATGTGTGTATTCCTCTGCAAAGGAGTCATTGTTGGCTATATTGGCAGCGGCTTTGAAACATTTTATACCAATGCTTAGTAGTCAATAGTTTGCTTTGGAGAAATGTTTCAGTTTTTTTTTATTCCTGTGGGAGTGTCAGGTTTGATCTTTACTTCAAATGAGACAGATTTATGGTCTGACCTAACAAGAGAGTGCAACACACAGGTGGTAGTGCAGTCCCCCCCCCCCATGCTGGTGAGCACTAGGTCCAGGGGATTTAAGCCCCTTGTGGGGGTGTGGACTAACTGTTCCAGGGGATTTGAATTAACAAAGGCCAGGAACCTCATAGTGATCATGTTTGTACTCATGTAAGTCACATAATCGATGGAAGGTTTATCAAAGGAGGTACTGCCAGCACAGCTAGCTAGAATTTTGTAAATAACTATATGTCATTTGTGAATATCAAAATGATTTATACAAGATGCTTGTATTATGAATGTATCAGAACTTTGTGTCAAGTGTATATCAAACTGCTTTGTACATAAATGTGTTGAAAAGGTATTTGTAAAGTGCTGTTTGAAATGTAACCACAGTGTGCCTACTGCAGAGAATAGAAATGTACAAGCACTATTGCAACTGTTTAAATGTATCTGTTGTAACAGAGAAAACTGGAAGGTTAACTTCAGTCCAGCAAACTGTAAAAAATATCTGAAATTAAATCACTTTATAAGTTAAGCCATAAAGAGACTATCTCACAGGCAGCCAGAGACACAAAGTCTGTAGAAGCTTTCTGTATTGTCTTTGTAGTGAACTAATCACTACTCTGAAAGCATGGAGAATGCAAAAGCCCTTGTATGTGTATTTTCCAGTTATGTGATTAGTTCTGCCAGTTTCAGCAATGGGTGTTTTGCTTGGGAACTAGAGGTCAGATGACAAGAAGTGATGTCATTCTATAAGCTACTCCAGCAGTAATATTTCAGATATTATTTTGAGATGTCAGTATTCTGTCTTGGACCTGACAACAACAGAAGAACCATTCACCACATCATCTGCCTTGCTCTGTTAGTAAGTTTCTAGGGTATAGTAATTCTCTTAGATACAGTAATGAATATAGTGGAGTTTAATTTAGATATTTTTCTTTATTTTTCTGACCCTGTCATGCAATGTATTTTAAATATTTCCTGTGATTTTTAACTCTGATGTCACTGTAAATGTATACTTAGTATTTTCTTGTTCTTTTATTATTTATTATTAAATATATTTAAACCTTTCATTATGGCTGATCTTTGTTAAAGTATTTATTTGGTGATATTGTGTGGGCCACTCCTAACAGTCTTGCTCTTGGTAAAACTACCATTTGTATTGATATTAATATTACCCAATAAAATTGGTCACACTTTGTTAGGCACCTTAGGGTAGCTGGCAGGAGTGATTGGTGGCAGTAGTAACTGCCTTTTAATCTGGGCAGAAGGGGGCATAGCTAGTAGACCACTGCTGGCCTTTCGTGTGTGTGTGTGTGTGTGTGTGTGTGTGTGTGTGTGTGTGTGTGTGTGTGTGTGTGTGCATCCATGTGTGTATGTATGTGTACTTCATGTCTCAAAGAGTGTGTGTGTCAGCTGCTTGGGCAGGGACAGGAAGCGCTGGTTGGACAGAGAGGGTGCTTGAGGTTTTGGCTTGGTCACTCGGCTGAGATCTCAGCTCTGTAGCTGTGCCACTGGGGAGTCTTATTAGAGAGAGGAACCAGCCCCAGATTAACTGTATTCCCTGTGTGCTCTTGGAAGGGGTGGGTTACTCTTGATGCAGGGAGCTGCATCTGGAGATGCTGTGTTTGTACCTGTTATCCTCCAGTGAACGTCCCCACACAGGTGCCAGTAGTGAGGTCTGAGACTCCTTGATTACTGGCCCACAGGTGGGATATCCATTCATGCAGAGTATTATTTTCATAAAATAGCAGGGAGTATTCTAAGAACCAAACCAGCACTAGAATGGAGAAAAGAGATTTTGCCGATAGGGATCACTGTAGTCAGGGATACAGATAATAGGCAAGAGGGGGCTGGAATTTATTTGAGAAAACTGGCAAAGGAACCAAGGTATTGGGAGCAAGTATCTAGAAAAGGAAAGGTAATAAAATGGGAAGAGGCCAAGAATTTATTTGGGCTGCAGGTTAGAGATTGCCTTCCCTATCAATAATTGGTATCCGAGTATATTTCTGAGTGTAAGCAATGAGAAAGAAATAGGGGGCTCCTGAATGAAAGACTAGCACTGGTAGAGTTTTTAATAGAATCTAGAACAGAAGCTGCCATTAAAAAAGGAATAATTAGTAAAGCAGAGGTGGGATATCCACATCACATATTGGTTGACAGTGGTGGGATAGCCAAATCACATATTGGTGGGCAATGGTGGGATCACCTCATCACATATTGTGGTTCAATGGTGTGGCTATTGAACTTCCTGTAGCCTGTAAACTGTTGTCACTAAAGAAGGTGTTTGTACTCTCAAACAGCCACATGGTACACATTCAGAGTTTCATATCACAATAGTTTTATTTAGTTTTTGTTACCTTATTTAGTCAGGAGAGAGCAAGCAAGGATGTCATCAGAAGATTATGGCAAGCTGACAAGGAGCCAGTTGGCTGAGATGTGCCAAGCCAAAGGTCTGGCGCATGCCAACCTGACTAAAGTGGAAATGATTGCAGCCTTAGCCACGCTGCATCACAGACCAGCAGCCAGTAAGACAGCCAGACTGGCCTTGCAGATGTACAACTCTCAGAAAATTAATGGTTCAATTTTTCCTCAGAGGAATTAAGAATCTGTCTGGAGTTAAAGAGACTTGAACTGGAGACCAGATGTTTGGAAATAGGATCAGCAGTGAGATATTTGGAGGCTGAAGTAAATGAGAGCCTGAGATGTTTAGATGATGAAGAAAAGGAGATGCTGAGTCTTCACCAGTGTCATGGAGGTAACGGGGAGGGGAATAACTGAAGCCCAGAAGTAATAAAGGTCAGTAAATTTCTTCCACAATTTACAGTGTGTGATCATTTTTATAGTTTTTTCATATGTGTGAAAGTGTATGTAAATGGTAGTTTTATTCATATGTGTGAAAGGGTATGTAAACAGTATAATGTTGACCAAAGGCTCTGTACATGGTTCTTAACCCCCTATCTCCATAGTAAAACTGTATCTACTGTTTATAAATTGTCAGATACTGATTAATAAACAATTTTATCTGTATTATAATTTAAGCAGAGTGTTTTAAGTTAACACCTGATGCTTATTAAAAAGGTTTTGTGAGCATAGACACAAGGCAGATGAGTGTGTGTATGATTATATTGCTGAGTTAAGCACTTATTTTCATTGGTGGATGAGTGGGTGTCAGGTCACCACTTTTCAAGGGCTGGCAGACATTTTGGTGAAGAAACAAACCCTTAGCACTTTGCCTGAAGACATGAGAATCTGGTATGCAGATAATGAATGCAACTCCGCAGATGAGCTGGGAAAAAAGGGAGACCTATACCTAACAATCAGGGCATCACTGAACTGGACAGGGATGCCCAGTGCTGCACATTGGTATAAGGGAATCCATGGTGGACAGTCTAAACAGGGGAAGCCACTAGTTCAGGTACAGGGCCAGGATCAAGGGTTACATTTTTTAAATGTAACCAGTGGGGCCATGTAGCATATAGATGTTCAAAGAGGCAAGGAGGGGAACAAAAGGTAGGGAAACCAGCATGTGGAAATGACAGAATGCAGCGGTAAGTTGTCTGGAGACAAAAAGGGTACCAAACTACCACAAGAGGCTATATCCTATCTTAGTAAAATGGAAACAGGCCACTGCTAAGAAAAAGAAAACCTCTTATCTAACTATTGTGAAGCCTGCAATAATAAAAGAGGAGCACTACTTGCTTGGACAGCCTACTCCAGTCAGAGTTTTAGGAGGGATTAATTCCAAATACCCTTGGCTAGGGTTCACCTTGACTGCAAGGGTGGAAAAGGAAGCAAACAAGTAGGTGTGTTTGATGATATCCCTGCAGATGTTCTGATAAGGAATGATTTTGATAATGATGTACCTTGTGTGCATGCACTTACACACAGTCAGGCTTGGAGACAAGCATGTGGATCTGGTAGCTTGGTGGAGACCCAGACAGACTGTACACTTGAAGCTAGGACTAGTGATTTGGCTACTTCAGAGAGGGAGCTACTCTGTAGCATTGAGACTGAAAGTGAGTCACAGCTGCTTGTGAGTACTGTTTCCTTGGACAGAGTGACTGCAAGGGTAGAGGTGAGTAGTAGTACCCAGCCTGACAGTGTTGCACTGCTGTCAAAGGATGCCCGACTTCCTGTGGAAGGGAAGCTGGAAAGGATTACAAAGAGAGACTTGAGACAAGTTCACGTCTCAGATGCTACAATACAAGGCTTGAGGGAGGTAGCTAGGGAAGTCCCTGATTCTCATGAAAAAGGGGAATCTGTATACTGGAACAAAGGGTTACTGTAAAGAGAGTGGACCCCTGAGAGAGGGCTAGAAGGTGAGGTAATAAAGCAGTTGGTAGTGCCCAGAGCCTACCATCTGGCACTTCTAGCCATAGCCCATGACATTCCCTTTTCAGGTCATATAGGCATAATGCATCCCAAGAGACACATTATGGAGAACTTTTATTGGCTTGGGATATCCAGGGATGTAACAGGGTAGTGCAGGACATGTGAGCAGTGCTAAAAAGTAGGCAAGGCAGGAGATAAGGTCAAGGCTCCTTTGATGCCTTTGCCTGTAAATGAGGAGCCATTTCATAGGGTAACAATGGATATTGTGTGGCCTCTGAGTACCCCACATTACACAGGGAAGAAGTATATCCTATTGGTAGTAGATTATGCTACCAGATACTCTTAGGCAGTGGATCTGTTCTCCATTGAGGCAGAAAAGGTGGAAAATGCTTTGTTAGATATTTTCTGCAGGGTAGGTTTTCCAAAAGAATACTGACTGACAGAGGTGCCAATTTCATGTCAGACTTACTCGCCTGTCTGTGGAAGCACTGTGGGGTGAAGCACTTAAAGACCACCCCCTACCACCCCTAGATTAATTCTCTGGTGCAGAGGTTAAACTCTACACAAAACAGCATGCTAGAGGAATTTAAAGACCATTTTAGAAGGGAGTGGGACAAATATTTGCCCCTTCTGTTGTTTGCTTACAGAGAGGTGTCTCAGGCATCCACAGGTTTCTCACCTTTTGAGTTGCTGTAGGGGCATAGGGTGAACAGACTTCTAGATATAATTCATGATGAGTGAGAGAGTGAGTGTGAATCCCACAAGGACTCTGTTGTGGCATATGTCTTAGACCTGAGGACAAGGCTCAGGGAACTAATGGGCTTGGCCCAGGAGAACCTGGCAGAAGCCCAGCAGCAGAAAAAGGTCTGGTATGACAGGAATATTCGATAGAGTATGCTGTGAAGCAGCAGGTTATGTTTCCCATTCCTATCAGATACAATAAGCTGCAGGTAGCTTGGTAGGTACCCTTCTAAGTGGTAAGGAAGATCAGTGATGTTAACTACATGGTAGAACTGGTAGGCAGGAGGCAGGGGCACAAACTGTATGTACCATATTAACACAATGAAACAATACCATGATAAAGAGGACCTTGTACTAAGTATTTGCAGTAGAAGCCTGGAGGAGTCTGAGGGGGATCCATGGCTACAGTGAGCCAGCCAGCAAAATGTCAAGCTACTAAGGTGGAACCTAAGGTTGCAGGCATATATGACAGTTCTGCAACACTGTAGTCGGATCAGCAATGCCAGTGCAGATGGGCTCTCAAGACAGGGAATGGGCTAATGTATACCCAGATACCTTTTCTCAATGGGCACTTGAAAAACTAGCTTGAGTCTTTGGGGAGGGCAGAATTGTGATGAAAGCAGGTACTGCCAGCACAGCTAGCTAGACTTTTGTAAATAATTATATGTCATTTGTGAATATCAAAATGATTTATACAAGATTCTTGTGTTACAAATGTATTAGAACTGTTTGGCATGTGTATATCAAACTGCTTTGTACAGACGTGTTTGTTGAAAAAGTATTTGTAAAGTGCTTTTTGGAATGTAACCACAGTGTGCCTACTGCATAGAACAGAAATGTACATGTACTATTGTAACTCTAGATCCCATGCAATTTGGTTTTGTGAAAGGTAGATCATGCCTGCTCAACCTGGCTGACTTCTCTCAGTCAGACACCAGAGCAGTCGATGAAGGTAAGACAGTTCATACAGCTTACCTCAATCTGGCCAAGGCCTTTGATACCATTCCTCACTCAGAAATTATTAATAAACTCTGCAAACTAGGCATCAACCCTTATATCATTAGGTGGGTTGCAAATTGGCTTACAGATAGAACCCACAGTGTGAAAGTAGCGGACTCCAAGTCAGACTGCCAAACAGTCACGAATGAAGTCACACAGGGATCGGTCCTGGGTCCTCTTCTGTTTGGCATCTACATCTCAGAAGTCCAGGCAAACACAGATGGACTCTGTCTGACCAAATTCACAGACAACTGCAAGCTGTGAGCCATTATTAACTCTGAAAGTGATGCAGACATCCTACAGAAAGGCCTCACTGAGACCAATGACTGGCTTTGAAATCATGGCCTTAAGCTTAATGCCAAAAAATGCATCATCATCCCCTTTGGGAAAAACTCAGTTCCCACTAATTACCAAATCGATGGGAGCCCACTGAACACTGAAGGCATTATAAGAGATCTGGGTCACAGTTTGACAGCAACGTCTCCTTCGACCACCACATTGCCACTGTGGTCAGAAAGGCCTTCTATGTGGCACATCTCATTACCAAGGGTTTTGCATCCAGGAAGAAAGAGGTCATAATTTCTCTCTACTCTTCCCTCATTAGACCAATCATAAAGTATAATGCCCCATTTGGCATGTACCTCACTAGACACCTGCAACACTTGGAGAGGCCACAAAAGTACCTCACAAAGAGGATCCTAGGCCTTAAACACATGTCCTACATGGACAGACTAAAAAAAAACTCCAGCTTTTCTCTGTCTCATATCATCTACTAAGAGGCAAGCTCTGCTTGACTTACAAAGCCATGTCTGTCCCAGCTCTGTTAGAGATGCAACATCTAAAGAAATTCCTCCGCACCACATGCTCCAGAAACCTCAACCTCATTGCCACAATCAACAGAACATGATGGAGGGACAGGTTCTTAACCCAGAGAATACCCATGCTCTGGAATAGACTTCCCATACATGTCAAGCAGAGCACCTCACTAGCCCTCTTCATGTGAAATCTTGATGGGCTAGGCTTGTAAAGGCCCCAGGGCCATTAGCCTAGTACACATCTATGAAACAATGAACCTATGAGCTCCTAACATCCTTGCTGTTGGTCAAACTGCCATTTGCATTAAAATTAATATTACATAGTAAAATTGGTCACCCTTTGTTAGGGGCCTTATGGTAGCTGGTAGGAGTGACTGGTGGTAGTGGTAACTACCATGTAGTCTGGAAAGAAGGAGGCATAGCTAGTAGACCTGTGCCAGCCTTTCCTGTGTGTGTGTGTGTGTGTGTGTGTGTGTGTGTGTGTGTGTGTGTGTGTGTGTGTGTGTGTGTGTGTGCGTGTACATATGTAATGTCTGAAAGAGTGTGTGTTGGCTGCTGGGCAGGGACAAGAAGCACTGGTTGGACAGAGAGGATGCTGGAAGTCTTGGCTAGGTCACTCGTCTTTGATCTCGATTCTATAACTGTGCCAGTGGGAAGTCTTATTGGGGGATCTGGAGAAACAGAGAGGAACCAGCCCCTAACTGACAGTGTTCTCTATGTGCTTTTGGTGGAGGGGTTGTGCTTGATGTGTAGAGCTGCACATGGAGATGCTGTGTGTGTACCTGTTATCCTCCCAGTGAATGTCCCTTCACAGCTGCCAGTGGTGAGGATTGAGGCTCTCTGATTACTGGCCCAGAAGTGGGATATCCACATCACATATTGGTTGGCAGTGGTGGGTCGTCACAGAAGAATACTTGAAATCTCCTATGACCAAGGTGTTTGGCTGTAATCTGAGTTACTCTAGCAAGTCCAGGTAGGTGTGATGCTTCTCCTGGTTCATGTTGGGGCACCTATAGCTAGCAGTGATGTGAAAGGGTATATTACCTATAGTTAATTGGACCTGGAGTAGCTCAAGGGAGTAATACTGTTTCACTCATCTCAAGGTGTGTTTGGATGTAATACAGATGGATATATCTCCACCTTTGGTTCTTTCACACTCATTTTGGTGTCTGAAAGTGAGAAAGGCATTGTAGCTTTGTACAGCCAGAGTGCTCTCAGTGGCCTTGAGCCAAATCTCAGTGACTGCACAAACATCAGCATCTTCCAAGGTGAGAAGTGCTTTCTGGGAGTGCAGTTTACTTTTTAAGCTTCTAGCATTAAGCAACATGACCTTGAGTTTGTCTTTAGTGGATTGCTTTAAGTCAGAAGTTTTCTTGTTTGGACAATGCCTAAAAAAGGCTGTAATCTGAGTGACTCTAGCACTAGGGGGAGGCAAGATTCTTTTCCAGTATCCAAAAGCCTTGAGGAGACAGGTGAAGGCCATCTCTGGCAAAGCAGCATAGACTGCATGTCTTCAAAGGCAGACAGACACTGGATCTTCAACGCTGACACCCGAAGCCAAGTCAGTTATTGAAATCAATCATTTTTTTCTGAATTGTGACATCTTCCTACGTGAAAGTCGAATGCTGCTTAGGGCTAGGGGCATACCTGCCTGGGACACATAATCTGAGAGTTCAGTCATGTATCTCTTCATACAGTACAGACAGGTACATCTCAAGTCATTCAAACCAACATGTACTATGACAAAGTCATAACAATAATTGTTGCTGAGTGACTTGAGTGACTGCATGATTTGATGGATCCTGTCGCCTGCCATTCAGCTGACCCTGACCTTCTCCTTGTTCAGCCTGGTGAGGGGTACATCTGTATGTCTTATTATTGAGTTGCCTATGACCAAAACATTAGGTTTAGAAATGTTTTGCCTTAGGAACTTAATTATTGAGATACTGATTTGTGTGTTGTTATGTGTATTGGTGAATTCTGTTTGTGTACCAGTATATGTATGATTCTAAATTCATGGTATAGTTACATCTTTCACATACTGTATTTGTTTGCTTTAAGAGCAAGTGGTTGTCAGTATACATGAGGCAATTGTTACACTCCCTCAGGATGCCCATATCAATCAGGTTGGCTGGAGAAACTATCCATTCATCCATTATGGAAGGTATATATTGTAGTAACTATTAGGGATGGGCTTGATGGATCAGGGTTTGCCTGTGAGAATAACAAAGATGGCTATTCTGTGGAGGGCTACAGGTGGAAGACTGTGTCATTGCCTCAGAATGCAAAGCTGAGCTGTTTTCTAGATAGCAAAGCACACCTGCATTGCACACAGATAGGCAGTGGAGCTAAGGAGAGTACTAGCAGATATCAAGGGAAAATTGTGTTTCTAAGTGTTTGCATCTATACACAGCAATGATAAACCCCATTGCACAAAGCACAGTTACTTGCAAATGTGGGGCTTAAATACGAGTGAAGTTATACAGTTTTAACACAAACTTACCAATAGGAAAGCCCAAAACTGAGCCTTTTTCCAGCAGTCCCCCACTCAGATGGTTCCTGGGATACACACTTCTGCCACAAGGGTGCATGAGGGCCATCTTAATGCATGATGGCTGGTTTTAGTGCTCAGGTAATACCAAACTTTCTAGATTCAGCAAATCTGAATCTAGTCTTTGCTATACAATACAGAAGTACTAGAAATTCAAAGTACAGAAAAAGAAAACAGTCACAACAGTAGTATCAGCAAAAAATGAAGCAGCAATTAAGCAAAATACGTTCACAAAAGTGCAACACAAGCTTTAAATATACTTTTATACAGTGGATCCCTTGGATTAAGTTAAGATTCACTCCAGATCTCTGGCTAAGGTTGCCTAACTTGGAGCAGCTCCGCCAAACTGAGCACAAAACCACACAAATGACGGGCTTAAATACAACTGAAGTAAAACAGCTTAACCCCCAACTAACCAATAGGAAACCCAAAACTGAACCTTTTTCCAGAAATCCCAAACTCAGATGGATCCTGGGATGCACACTTCTGCCACAGGGATGCAGAAGGGCTTTCTTAATGTAGTCTGGCTGGTTTTAGTGCTCAAGTAACTTTAGTCTTCTAAAATATTCCTTACTGAATTTTGTTCACATTTGTTCATGTTTTATTGTTGATTCTTCATCAATTCCCAGATATTTGCACACTCCCTCCTGCCCAGGTTCCTTTATATCACATTCCTGTCCCAGGCTGATATTTTCTTGGTGCTGCACCTTTCCTGCTGTAAATGCTGTTTGTGCTTATAGACATACAAGGGTTTATGTGATAACATTGGTGTTACATCAAACTGCATATAATCAAGTCCATATGATCAACATTCCATGGTGAAAAAAAACAAAACCTGTGTTTTTGCTGGAGGGCAAAACAGTCCTCACTCCCACAGTCCCTGCAAATAATCTATACCAACTTAATGATTGCACTACAATGGGGAAAAGGGTAAATTCCCTGATCCCTACTGTACTGTGATCTCAGTATAAACACATTGATATTTCAGAAAGTCAGTCATATGGTGTCTACCATATGCAGTTCGACTTTCTGAAATTTTAGTGTTCTGAAGGTGAACCATATAGCGGTATAGATATGGATTTATATCTATATAGCGAAAAGGCAAAATATTAAATGGCAACTGATCAAACAAAACTGGTCAATCAGAAGCCTATTATGAACAAAAAAAAATTGCAGGAGGGAAAGCCATTATGCATCCCCCACTCCCCATGCAAATTATATACACCAACTCCAAGACTGCAGTACTTGTGCTACTATGTTCAATCAGCTGGATCAACGTTTTTTCCATTTGACTTGACAAGTTGGATTATGAATGACTTATATGTTGCATATATGTATATATATATATATATATATATATATATATATATATATATATATATATATATGTGTGTGTGTGTGTTTGTGTGTATGCGTGTGTGTGTATATTTTATATATATATATATATATATATATATATATATATATATATATATATACATACATGCACATCTATATCTATCTATGAATATATATTTATATGTATGTATGTATATTCTCTACCTGAGAATGTGTTTAGTGAGTAGCTTAATGATTGTACTACAGTGAGGAAATTCCCTGATCCCAGTGCTACAAGTTTTTAACATTATTAGCTTCATTAACTGTGATATATTTTCAGTGCAGTGGCTTTTACTGACATCTGTGAGTATATTGTTAATGTTTTGTCATTTGATAGCCATAATCTTCAGTTCAGCTGTCTGTGATTCACATCAACACAGTTTCTCATGCTAAGTTTATTATTTGCTTAAACACTGCACAGCAGTGCAAGCATGGCATGTGGAAATAGATATTCTGTTACACTGTTAAAGAAATGCTGCTGTTTATGCATGTTATCCAGGCATTCTCAGTGGTTCTTTCTATATTCCTGTCCTACACATAGAAAAAAACAATCAATGAAATCTGTCCCAAGGCAGACCAGCTAAACGCTGGACATATTCTGAAACTACTTCAAACACATCCTTTGCAAGTCTTGATTTTACCTGTTAAGTCATAGTTTACAACCACGACTTTTGCTTGAGTAGTGACATCACTATAACTAAAATAAAAGCTTATGATTGATAAATAGAACTGTTTTTGCTAGATTGTAGTTACAAATGGTCATGCCACGCCTTCTGTTAATCGTGGCTAGTGATTTAGAGTGTATGTTAACAACAGATGCATTTCTTACTGCAAGTTACCATGGCAAAGGCGTGACAGACTGAAAACATGTTTATACCTGTTAAGAGCCTTATTAGCCAAAGAATCAAACAAATAATATTTACTTTTCCTAAACAATAGCTCATACACTTATATATCACACTTTTTTCTTAACAAAGGGATGCTTTCTTTAACTGTGTATTTTTTTTTTTACTAAATGAATCATTAAACATTGTTATATATTACCTGCCAAATTTTGTAGTACCGCACACTCTCATTTAGATAGGCATAATGCAAACAGATATATAAAATATATACTATATAATAATATTTACTATATGAACGTGCTCATTTAAATGTGTATATATATTTATAATATATATCTCCACACACACACACAATCACACACACACACACACACACACAAACACACACACACACACACACACACACACACACACACACACACACATATGGATCTATGTCAAAATAACAAATTACCATAACATCGAGCTGCAAAACGGCAAGACAAAAACAACCAAAGTTTATATTCACAAATGTCCTGATTGTCATACATTTTCCCCTGGTAAGTAAACAATCGGCCAACAAAAGTTAAAAAAACAAACCAAAGCAAATAAAACCCACCCAAGTGGGGGGCTTCACCCACCACACCCCCAACTAAATATACCAACTCTGAGATCGGATTACAGTAGAGAAAAGTGCAAAGTTCACCACACACTGGCCAATTGATTTATTTTACGGTGAAAAAGTATGACGATCTGGACATTTGTGAATGTAAACTTTCATCATTTCTATCTCAGTGTTTTGCAGCTCGATGTCATGGTAATTCGTTATTTTGACATATATCCATATATATATAGTGCGTGTGTGTGTGTGTGTGTGTGTGTGTATATATATATATATATATATATATATATATATACACACACACACAAGTGTATGTGTGTGTGTGTGTGTGTGTGTGTGTGTGTGTGTGTGTGTGTGTGTGTGTGTGTGTGTGTGCGTAGATAGACATAGATATATTTAGAGACCAGTTAATCAGTACAAAGAGCAGCTAAGTGAATTGTTTCACCTGTCTCTCAATTAAACAAATGCTTTACTTATTCAAAATATGGGACTTCTGCAGCTTGAGGCACAGTACAATAAAAAATGCACCTTTTAATTTTTGTGTGAGATCTTGCAACAGCAGGTATTGGGAATATCCCCTTTCCCAGTGTTGTACAAACTTGAAGTTGATATATAAGATATATAAGAGAGAGTAGTGAGGATGTGGGAGGCTGTACCCATGTGTTGGTGCAGACCCCCCCCCACCCTGCAAAATCAGCTGGAGTTAATGTTTCCATATTTGTGTTGTGTACGGTTGTAAGGCATGCATACATACTTATCCATCTATCTATCTATCTATCTATCTATCTATCTATCTATCTATCTATCTATCTATCTATCTATCTATCTGTCTGTCTATCTATCTATCTATCTATCTATCTATCTATCTATCTATCTATCTATCTATCTGCCCATGTGTGTGTGTGTGTGTGTGTGTGTGTGTGTGTGTGTGTGTGTGTGGGTGTGTTTTTGTGCACATTGGTAGTGTGTGCTTTTGATATTTTGGTTGTTAGTTTGGACTGTGTGTGTGTTTGCCTGCAGTTTGATTTAATGCAGAGAGTGTGAGCATGTGTGCAATGTGCTATGTCTTAGATTGCTAGAATTATTTTGGATCAATATGCCTGTAAGTGCAGTTTTATGTTCTGCTCAGAATGCTGCCTGACTTCAAAAAGACACCTTCATGATAAAAGCTTGTGTGGTATGTCATCCTCATATAAGTTGTATGTTGCCATTTTGCAAGGTATCAGATTAGCCCATGACCCCTGTCACACAAAGGAACATTTGTAAAGACACATTAGTTTACATTACCTTGCTTTCTTTTGCCCTTGCCATAATATAAAATTAACTGAATTGTGAAGCAGAATATTTAGCATTATTTAATCAATAAACGGATCAAGATGTATTTCATTTTTAATTAATACCATTATAAGATTCTCCTCAGAAATTGCTGTTATCTGTAGATGCATATCCTTGCTGTATGAAGGCGCTGCTCTGTACTGAATACGAATGAGCATAGGTCTGCAGGGGGTTTCAATAAGACTTTGCTCTAATGTGATTTCAGCACTAGCAAGCTACTGACTGACAGCCAGTAGTGTTTTTAGTGTGGGATTATTATTTTTGTGTTATACCAGAGGAATCGCGAAAACTGAGTGCAGATAGCAGTCCTTGCACTTTTTTCTTTAATTTATATTAAACCTGACATGCATTTTAGACTGGAAAGTACCATAAATGTATTTTCACAAAAATCAGTTGGGCTGCTGCTATTTTGTAAAGACTGCAACATTGAACTGATGATTTTCTAATAGTGGCAAAGATGTATTCATCCTTTTTAAATTACACTATTAAATGTAGGCTGTTGAATTATAGTTTTATGTATAATGCTACACAGTACAATTATATACTTTGACTAGAATGCTAGAAGACCATGAAGCAATACTGAAGATTTTATTTGCCTATTAAGTGTCATTTGTTAAACAAGAAACATCCACAGGTCCTGATCATGACAGTTACATATACTTACATTAAATCCTGGGCTACAACAGTTCTGCAAATGTTATATTATTTTAATGTGCTGTCATTATGGCAGAGAATATAGGCTGCATCTTAATGCATTTTCGTCATCTATTAAGAGATTTTTATCCATGTTACATGAGATAACTGAAATAACATTTTAGTCTCTAACCATATATAACCACAAATTAACAGCAAAAAATGATTTGCTCTTCCTACAAGGTCTTCATAAAGAAAAAAAGAATCAAGCCAGAGAAGCACCAAAAACGGACATGGGTGAATCCTCATTGTAGAACTAGTCATTCAAAACTGAGAATCTGATACTTAGAAACAACACGGTGTGCTCCACTCTGGTCCAAGTTTTATGACTCATTTAAATGAGCTGCTTTGCCTGTCACTTGCCATTAGGACATCCCTTCAAAATGTCATCCTCAAACAAAGCAGTACAATCAGAAAGGGACGGGGTGCTGATACCCAGGTGAATGAGTCCACACATTATTATTGATAATGAGCACCTTGCTGCTAACTTCTGTGCATGTCTTATTCTGATTTGGATGTGTGTTCATATTTTTGTGCCTGATATAAGTATACTGAGTCCCAGAGAGGTATCAGGCAATGAATTGTTAATGGCTACCTTCTAAATGATACCTTCTAAATGCTACAAAGATATGCGTTTGGATAGTTTCTCCCCAGGCTTCTGCTGAAAATCGGCTGTGTTCCAAGTCGGACTTTCCCGGTAAACAAATGTTAAATAAATAAATAATAAATAAATAAATGAAAGGGAATGTAGGAGAAGTAACTCATAATCATACTGCTGATGCAGGCTGACAAACCATCGGTGGTGCAGAGCTGTCGAAGGCCACTGCCCACTACCACTATCCATTTCCCAGTGGATGCAAATATCACAGCAGTCAATACGCTTAATGTGAACTGCAAGGGTAAGCATGACATTCTTTTTCTTTGACACTACAAGACACAAGCAGCAGCTCATAGTGCAGGGTAATCCATAACCTTGTCTTGTGAATAAGTTCCATGCAAGATAAGGGAGAGAATCCGGCATGGAAAAAGCTACAACATTCAGAATGATGTTCTGATTATGACAATCTGCTTTGCTCCAACGTTTACTGTGTAAGAAGGCTGTTTCATACAGAGTCAATGAGCACGATTTGAGTAGGATTCTTACCTTTGTTTTGATCATTTAGCAGCTAAAATTGCAGTGCCTGTGCCACTCTGAGGTATTAATTATGGATGCCTCTTTCTTCACCTAAACAATGTCTGGCAACATACTTCTCTTCAACTACTTAATCAGAAAGGAATAATATACACACAAAATAAATGTAATGCCACTGTGCTATTACCTGATGTCCCAAAAGCCTAAATTGTCCTGCCACTGCATTCTGAATGACTAGCTTGAACACATGGAGGATAATGACTTGAAACTCCAGCCTATCTTAATATCCTGTGACTACAAAAAGTCTTGCCAGTGTGCCTGTATGCCACTTGGCAGCATTCTAAAAATCCAGTCTTCAGAGATTGGCTAAGATGTAGATTCCAGTTTCAACATTTTTACTTTTCATTTGAAATTATATTTTGCCCTTGATTGTGTTTTCAAGTTGCAGGTGTGCAAAGGTTTTGAGCTCCTTTACAGAATAATGACTACATGCGGAAAGCACATGATTGAGTTGTTTTGCACCTTCTAGGAAAGTTCTGGAGGTCTGAGATGCTTGCTTCCAGCATAGTTACCTACGCAAAAATGTTCTTTTTATTCTGGAAAGTATAGAACTTCTTGGTTGTTGACATCTCGGACATCCAGAATCCTGTGTATGCTTGGCTCAGCAGGCTGCAAAAACTGCTTTGGGTGAGGATGGTGAGCATATCTGTACTGCTCCATGTCCTGGCCACTGATGCACAACTGTATGGCAGTATGTTACCCTAAAAGAGACAAAATATAGAGGAGATATGCAGCCATCAGTAAAGGCTCATCAGTGAGCAACAGCAGTGCATAGTAAATGAGCACCAAAGTGTGGTTAGCTAGTGTATTGTCCTCAGCATTTCACTTGATAGAAGATATGGGTTTTCTATTCTGGACCAAATTTTGACTTAAATATATTCTTTACTAATCAGCAATACTGTCTGAATATTTTTTTTAGCTTGGAAAACATAACTCAATGACCAACTGGCTGGCCATATTAAGTGGACAACAGATCAACAAGTTGAAAATGTAAGGAGTTGATAATGGATAGTCAGTTGATTCAGAGGTATAGCTAGCTATAACGGTGCCTGGTGCCATCTTTGAATCTGGCACCTCACTAGCCCCTTAAAGTTAAGCTGAGGAACAACAATAAAGATTTCTTCCCTGATCTGGTCCTCCTGACCCAAGGAGTAAACCAGATCTGTTAGGTTCATTTTCTTCGACTTTTAGTAAGGTTGCAAATAAAAAAAAAATCTGTTCAGAGTCTGATGCTCCTAATGTAGAGAGATAGCCAGATGAAACAAAAGTCTGTTCTCTCATTTGGCATTCCTCATCTGAGGAGCAAGCCAAATAAACAAGAAGTCCATTCTATGATCAGGTGTTCCTCCTCTAAGGAGTCACTCAGCCCGGGTCTGTTCTAAAAAATAACAAAAGAAAAAAATATATTCCTTACAATTAACATGTAGCAAACTCATTGCTACATTTGTAACAAGCAATGGCTACAGTTTGTGCCACACATTGAGTGCTAAAGTGCATCTGTTCTGACCACAGCTGCAAATACCAGCATTCATTATAGGATGCAGGTTTGCACTGAAAACCTATGGGATCATCATGGCACCTTCCAATAGAGCTCCCTAACAGTATTCACCTGGGGTGGCTGCCCCTTTTGTCCCACCCCACCCCACCCATGCTTCTGGATTAAAGGGTGTACTAAATGTACATGTTATGTTATACATTAAATACATTGCACTGTAGGTTTAGTGTATACGTTTTAAGAAGTGTGACAAGATCATGAACTATGAACCACATTCTCTTATAATGCACTGCAAGATATTTCATGTAAAATACAAACCAGACCTCCACATATTTCTCTTATGTTTTGTTCTGCCTTTTGTACTGTTTTCCATTGACTCCTCACTGTTTTCAGTACATTGTATAACTTTTGTGAATGGACAGTATTGCTTCATTCCTACAATATCGACATATTACTTTATATAGTTTAGTACTTCACTGAAGTATATGCTGGGCTTTATTTCACAGTTTAGTTTTACAGATTTAGCTTGTTGTTTAGTTAGAATCATGTTCATTTTTCTAGTATTGTCATTTTCTGAGGAGTTAGTTGTAACTAGCATTTGTTTTACCTTTTTATAACTTTATTTCAGTATTTTTATTCAGATCAGTGGAGCTGATAGAAGTAGGGTTTTGTGTAAATGTATTTTTGTATGAAGTGTATACAATTTCCTTTTTTACTTTGTAAGGAATGGTAAATGTGTCTGTATTTCAATTTAGTTTTCATTATTAAGCATTCTAAAACTAAATTTAATGGTAAGTTATGGTTTGGGGCTATTTTTCTGTGGTGCTCTATGTTTTATTTTGAGGTTTGTAGTCTCTTTGAGAGTTATTTTTTATTTATTTATTTTTACTTTGTAGTGAACATAAAATGTGGTCAGTGTTTCATTTTCAGTTTTTTCAGTGTGGGCAGTATCTCATTTTGTGTACAGTTTATAAACAAGTGGGTTTAAATTGATTTTAGTAGCTTTGATGATGTACCACAAGTATAGATAAACAATTAATGATGAGCCAAGAGTTTAAATACATAAATGAAAGAATTATTAAAACAGTGTATTCAATTTACATTTTTATCACATCCTGTATCTAGGGGTTCAGTGTTTTGATAAATGGACCTGAAGCCTTGTGTTTGGGTATAGGCGTATTTAAACTATACTTCCTTTTGTCTATTTACTGTTGTCTAGTATTATCTTAAATGCTTCCTTGAAATAAATGTCATTAGTTCTGGTTGCTTATTAGAAATGTAATTCAAATTTTCACTGCAAATAACAATGGTAAGATATTACACTAATTGTGATACTGAGATTCCTCTAAATCTAAGCAGAAAGAACTTAATTGTTATTTTGATGAATGCCTCCTCAGGCAAATTAGATCATATAGAGCATCACGTGACAAGCAGACTGATTGTCACATGAATAAATATGTGAAAGAATTTAAATTTAAAAGAATACCCTAAAGAGCTGAGAAACCATTTGCTTAACTTCTAGTAAGTCACTGTCAAGCACATGCTAATGTTCATACTTCTTTACTTTGTCCCTTTTCTCCAAAGTGGTACAGCTTTGGAGTTAAATATGCATACACACACACACACACACACACACACACACACACACACACACACACACACATACACACACACACACACACATGCACCAGTGGCAGCTCGTGCCATCGGACTACAGGACTGCAGCCCCCCCCCCCAGTTGAAAAGAAAAGTTTTTAAAAAATATATTTATAAATTTCATTATTATTTAAATAATAATTAACTACTAGCTGGCAGTTGCATCTCTAAGCGAGTCCAACTGACTCGCACAGACCTGGAACTCAAACTGCGCATACTTCGCGAGTTCCAGGTTTTTTTTTTTTTTTTTTAACTATTCTCTCAAAATCAAAATCTAGACTGCTGGAAAAGCAGTCCAGATTAAGGAGAGAAGAAAGCATCAGTGCCCAGAAGGCTGTGCGGTCTAACCTCACAGTAAAATTGAAGGGGGGGTTGGACTGCTATGTTCGCAGTCATGTACGTGACGTGGACAGCTATATGGCTACTTATTGGTTCTCGCTCTCTTCCCAAAAAAGAGAGCGAGAAACAATCAGTATTACTACTAGCGCAGTGCTTTGGATGGTAATGGTTACTTTCTATGGTGCTAAACAACAAGAACTTATTGTGTTGGCTTGTCTGCTTTGTTATGCCTTGCTTATGCTGGAGTTCATTTGAAAGATTGAGTTTGTGACTGGAGACGTCGGACAGTCACTCTTTTTTTAACTTTGTTAACTTAGCGCAATTAGATCACAGGTCATCTTTCTTGCTTGTATTTGTTACAGCATCTGGCTTTCATGCCAATGACACAAGAATAGGTGCCTCACACTATTTAAACACTTTATATTGAATCACTTGTGCAATATTTCACTAATTTGACTATTGACTTGCTTTGGTCTGTATGTGCCTACCCTTTTGTGCTCATCCACAATTCAAAATAAACTGACAAACCTTTCATTGAATATCTGATATGCTAAATAACTTAAACTTTTACTTGACAGCTATATTCCAGCTTCAACCTCTTATCTTTTTTCAGGCATTGCTCTGGAATATGTCATTCTAGGAAATCACCTTATATATACTACTAGTAGTTTAGTGCTGTTTTAAGAGATACATTTAATTTAAATGGGAATGAAACTATTATTAATCTCACTTGTTACAGTTGGTAGAAATCACTTTTAAGTCAGATCACCTGTTCAGGTTTAATGTTTCTCACCTATCTAAAATCCTGTTTGAGGATCAATATAGTCACATACCAGGCTTCCAGCATTTCTACATGCAGGAGACTGATAAAGATATTGCAAACAAACAACTTGGTAATATAATACACTCCTCTTTTACACTCAGTTCTTTCCTGAAATGGAAATGAATCACTTGGAAGTGTCTCCATGGGCTTTTTTGAGCCCATATTATCCAGATGTTTTTTGACAGCCACATCTGCATGTTGGAGAAGACAGCCAGAGCAGTATGATGTCTTGTGGATGGATATTATATGGGACTGTCATCATGGTAGGCATTTTCCGTGGCTGAGTGATATGCTTATGAAGCATTTTGGGGAGCAGCCAGCACTAACTAGCCATGGGTTCTCCCATGGAAATGAATGTGGTATGGCATTTATGCAGACAGTTCTACTGTGTAACTTAGTTTGATCATTACTTCTAGTGGGTAAAATCATTTTAGAGGTAATTGTTAGGGAGTCTATTGGACAGGTAGCCATGGGAGATATGTTGATGTGAGTATATGTGTAGCTGCATGCAGAGGGATGAGTTGTCTTAGGTGCATGTGTGTGTGTGTGTGTGTGTGTGTGTGTGTGTGTGTGTGTGTGTGTGTGTGTGTGTGTGTGTGCATGTGTGCGTGTGTGCGTGTGTGTGTGTGTGTGTGTGTGCGTGTGTGTGTGTGTGTGTGTGTGTGTGTGTGTGTGTGTGTGTGTGTGTGTGTGTGTTTCACTGTGTTTCTTCCTGTGTGGTCACAGTAGGGAGCTAGTTAGAGGACAGGTGGGTTAGGTTAGTGTGTGTGTGTGTGTGTGTGTGTGTGTGTGTGTGTGTGTGTGTGTGTGTGTGTTTCACTATGTTTCTTCCTGTATGGTCACAGTAGGGAGCTAGTTAGAGGACAGGTGGGTTAGGTTAGGTGTGTGTGTGTGTGTGTGTGTGTGTGTGTGTGTGTGTGTGTGTGTGTGCATTTGTGTGTGTGTATGTGTGTGTGTGTGTGTGTGTGTGTGTGTGTGCATGTGTGTGTGTGTGTATGAAATGCCCCAGTTGCTATATACTGGTAGCTAGAGAGAATTCAGGATACATGGTGGTGGGCTTGAACCCTGTACCTTGGGTGCAGGTGGCAAGAGCCTGAATTCCCTACCCACCACCATTTGTAAATAAATTGCAGATTTTTGCCTCATATTTGTTCTATTCTGTTCCTCATAAAATCTGTGGTTTCTGTATTTTTGTTTCCTTACATGGGCAGTGGAAGCATTATTGCCTGACAGCTACAGGTTCTCTGGTTTGATTCTTGGCTGGGGTGCCTTCTGTGTGGAGTCTGCATGTCCTCCCTGTGTTTGTGTGGGTTTCCTCTGGATGCTCTGGTGTCCTCCCATATTACAAAGACATGTGTCTGGAGTGTTTCTCCCTGAACCCCTGCTAAAAATTGCCTTTTGTTCCAAGTCAGACTTTCCTGGTTAACAAATATTAAATAAATAAAAATGACAGGCATTTGAATTTCAGACTTCATATTCTTCAGAAAGTACATATTAACACAACACATTTTATTCTAGCAATTTTCTAAGTTTATAAGATGGATATTTGAAATTTGGCCCTATTTTTGGGACTGTATTCCCCCATTATTGGCTTTGTCCAGATTTTTTGTGCTAAGGTTGAGAGCTGTGGTGAGAACTTAATTCACTGAAAATGTTTGGGGGCTGTATTCACCCATTACTGGCTTTGTCTAGGTGTTTTTTGCTAAGAAGTTGAGAGCTATGGTGAGAACTGAATTCACTGAATATGTTTGGGGGCTGTATTCCTCCATTATTGGCTTTGTTCAAGTGTTTTGTGTTAAGAGGTTGACAGCTATGGTGAGAACTGAATTCACTAAATGGTAGCCATGTAAGTTTCGGTCTTCCTCTCTTTCACAAAACAGCTGATTAGGCATAGTGGTATGTTGCTCTGACTGTTTTGCACAGGACTTGGCAGTGAAATGTATGGTGGTAATACAGAATTTTATTCTAGCAACTTTCCAACATTATACAAGCAATGTTTAAAATGTGTCCTTGGTTTTTGGGCTTTTGCCCCCCCCCCCAATACATTTTGGCATTTTCCAGATTTCTTGTGCTGCATATTTCAGAGATTCAACTGAGTGTCGAGTAGATTTTACAAGGAGGTGAGAGCTGCGGGGGAAAATGTTTAGTGCTGCCTATGCTGAGTCTGCTTGCATTGTTAATAGCACAACAGGTAGTGTACTTACTTTTGATGCAGAAGGCTGTGGGTTCTACTCTACAGAAAGTAGATGCATTGCTTATACTATACTGTGTTGTTAAAAGGTGGATGCTGCAGTCATTTTTGGCGAAGATACCTAGTAACTATGAACCTGTTATCAGTTTGCCATCCATTCCCTATTGCAATATTACTAGCAATTTATTCCTCAAGGGCAACAGGCACTTTATTTGTAGATGAAACGATGAAATATAAAGTTGTTTGCTAGCAGCAACCTCTTCATTAGTTACAGATCTCTTTAATGTGGAATTATTTAGATGACTTTTACTTCTTCAGAGATTGTGCATATTTACTGATACTGGTGGACTGTAGAAGTTTGGGTAGAATTTTATGAAGGAAATGTTTTGAATTGGGCAGTTTTGTCATTGGTGCATGCATTTTATTTCATTATTTACTGGAAAAATATTCAAAACAATAAATTTAAAATGCCCTCTAACAACTGTACTGTATAGTACAAGGAATATAATTTAATACAATCAGGAAGGTGTATCAAAGAGCACGTGTATGTTTCGTGTGCAAAGAGCCTATGATTTGAAAACAGCCCAAAGTTAATCTTTATCTGTCACTGGCAAAATGCATTTTCTTTGAATGTGGGTTTCAATGCGTTTTCAATGAGTGTGAGTTTCAAGGGTAGAGAAGTTTTAATGCTATGTCTATTTTCATTGTGAGACTGCATTGCTTTGTTTAGCAGACATCTATTAGTGTTTGTGCTGTAAAATGCAAAATAAAACTTTCAAATTAAATCCAAATAATCACAGAAGTAAAGCAGTATGCACATTACAGTGTTTATGGTAAGTGGGGTGAAATAACTAAGGAATGGGATATTGGAATGGCTGCAGGGGGAGGCTCCATTCGACAATGATTTTGTGAGGGGGGGAAAGGCAGCAAACTCAAAGACAGCCCAGGCTGAACTATACCTCTTAACTGTCCAGATTTTTGCAGAATGAATAGATTTTTGCTTCTTTTTTGGTTTGTTCCTCATAAATTTTGTGGTTTTCTGGCAAATCATTTAGGAATGAAGTCACTAAATAAGAACAGATATATGAGTTTCAGATGTCATAACCTTCAGAAAAATGCATGCTAAAGCAAGACATGTTATTCTATCAATTGTCTTACGTTTATACAAGAGCCATTTTTAGTACTGTTTGTATGTTCCCCCAGTACATTTGGTCTTGTCCAGATTTCCTGTATTAAGAGGTTGAGAGGTATGTGCAACTAAATCACTTTATAGAATTAGGAATACCCAAACCTCTCAACTGTCCCCAGTTTTGGCTCAAAATGTTGCTCTCCCCCTAATAATCCCTCTGCAAAGTGGCAATTTTGGAAGAAATTGTGGAGGGTTTACAATTATAAATAACTGTAATGATCAAAGTTATAGATTACTTTTATTTCAGAAATGCATGTAGATTCTCTTATTTTGTCAGCTGCTCAAGTTAACAGTACTAATATTAAAAAGGCATCGCTTCTTTGACAGGTTCCCAGCTGTATTGTGTGGCAATTTTATATTTTTGCATCACATTTTTGGTCTGTTTTTCATAAAAATTGTAGTTTTCTGGCAAATTAGTAGCAAATCATTAAAGACTGAAGTTAGAAAATAATGGCAGAATTTGAGTTTTGGATTTCATACCCTTCAGAAAATTCATACTAAGTTTATAAGAGCAATATTTAAAAATTGTCCTTATTTTTGGGCCTGTGTCCCACTTCTGTGTATGGTTTTGTCCAGATTTCTTGCTCTGAGGTTGAGAGGTATGCATTTCAGAGCCATCACTGTCAGCCAGAAACATTTCAAATTGTGACATACTTATTGCACCCCACTCCCCCATGTAGTGACTCTGGATGTGTCTAAGCAAGGCAAGGAGCAGTTATGCAGAGTAAGTGTGCAGAGTATTCCCCCATCCGAGGTAGACACAAGTACAACAGTGGCTTTTCATTCACCTGTCCTTGATTTTGCAGAATGTTCTGGTTTTCTGTCATATTTTTATACTGTTGATATATGCTTCTTAGGTATTGAAATGCATATAACAGTATTTGTAATAAAGGACAGGATTACAGTATTTTCAGAAGCTCATTACATTTGTTGGAGACTTGCAGTCATCTTTGCAGGCTTTACCCATAAACTAAACTGCCAATCTATCATGTGTGGTCCATAACTTGTGCAGTAATCCTTTAAACAATTTATCTTGAGCTTGTTTCTTGTTTGCTGTTCATTTCTAACTTTGATCATGTCTTCCCCATGAAACAAGTAGATAGCTGTCAAGCAGCAGGTCTTTTTTGGATAAGAAGCATTTTTACAAGTGGGGATATCACAGAGATTGCTACTTTCAGCATGTTACTTGGTAATTTTATAAAGCTGAATATAAATTATAATTAGAACTGCAGTGTAAGGAGAAGTAGCTTGAGTTGAATGCTGCTTGTTTTTTTATACTTGATTTTGACTGGCATTACAGTAATGTATTTAAAAGTAATTTATTTTTTCATGCCTCACAACCTTTGTGTTTCCATCTAGATATTAAGTAAGCTGTCATGTAGCCAATGCATTGAAATATTTTTTCTTCTACACTTCATTTGTTCTTGATTGGACTCTTGTAATGATGATTTGGCACACAGGGCAGTGTATTTAAAGTTCCAGTTGTTGTAGTTTTGAACATAGCTCCACCCCTTTCTAGTTGTCTACACCCCTTCCCATTGGCCCCACACATTCAGCTGTCTCCTGCAGCCCTTCTTTAATTGGAAGTCACCAGCCAGTGCTGACACACACACACACACACACACACACACACACACACACACACACACACACACACACACACACACACAATTGCAGTAAAATCTGTCAGGTATGCATTGCATTGACACAACATTACTGCTGTCTTGTTTTATCTCAGAGGGCAAATAAAGACCACCAAAGCCAAATCTGAGGTAAATTTGTCCTCCCAGACCAAGGACAACCACAAGGCAACAAGGCATTTTTTAGCTATGTCTACAACCTCAAAGCCAAAACACAGTTGTGTGCAGACCTCATTGTTAATGGAGCCACCTATACTGAGCCAGAGCAAAGCAATTAAGACAAGAAGTGTCAGTATTAGAAGAGTGTAGAAGAGGGCATAGATAAACAAAAATACTCAGAAAGACAGACGCGATAAAAGCAATGCATAGTATTATAATGGATCAGGATTTATCATGCACTATTACAAATAATAAACTAAAAATATCAGCTCAGGCACAAAAACCTAGAAGATGCACAGATAAATATAAAGGAAAAATACAAAATAAGCAATTTATTAATGACTCAAAAAAGTATTATAGCGTATTGCGAAATAAGGCAAAAGGAATTGAAAGACCACCACAAAATGAAGAAACAGATACATTTTGAAGAAATATTTATGAAGATCCTGTGGAATATAACAAAGATGCTAAATGGATAGAAAAGTAAAAGAAAGAATAAGAAGTTCAAATGTACAGAATATGAAATGGGATGAAGTGACAACCAGAGAGATTGAAACAAAGTAAAGGAAAGCCTGTAATTGTAAAACCCCAGACCCAGATGCAGTACCTAATGTCTGGCTAAAACTATTAACATCTTTGCACAAAGATTTAGTATGAGGAAGAACTATTTATTTGCATGCCCTGAACAGACACCAGCTTGGTTAACAACAGGAAAACAATGCTCCTACTTAAGAGTGATCCTGCAAGCTACTCTAAAATTTATAGACCAATAACTTGCCTTCCAATGACGTATAAACTATACACTGGAATTAATGCCAACAGAGGCTATAGTCATTTTTCAAGAAAACTCAATTATAGCAACATAACAAAAGGGTAATAAAATAAAGTCATATGGAACAAAGAATCATAGCTGAGAACTGAAAAAAGGGGAAGAATCTAAGTATGGCATAGATAGACTACAAAAAGCATTTGACAGTATCCCACATTCATAGGCGCTAGAACCATAGAGCAAGGGGGAGAAAGCACCCCCTGACTTTTACAGCTGTAAGACCTGTAGGTGGATCCATGCGTGCATTGCACACTAATGTAAATTCAAACACAAAAGTGCATGGAAATAACTATGTTCCACATCAATCCTGCTGCCAGAGAGTTACAATAAGGAGAGATTTGGACAGTGTGTGTGTGTGTGTGTGTGTGTGTGTGTGTGCAAGGTCTGTTTTTTATGCAGGCTGGAAGGTGTGTGTGTGTGTGTGTGTGTGTGTGTGTGTGTGTGTGTACGCAAGGTCTGTTTTTATGCAGGCTGGAAGGTGTGAGTGTGTGTGTGTGTGTGTGTGTGTGTGTGTGTGTGTGTGTGTGTGTGTGTGTGTGTGTGTGTGTGTGTGTGTGTATGTGTGTGTGTGTGCAAGTTCTGTTTATGCAGGCTGGAAGGTGTGTGTGCAAGGTCTGTTTATGCAGGCTGGAAGGTGTGTTTGCAAAGTCTATTTGTGCAGGCTTGAAGGTGCATGTGCAAGGTCCGTTTATGCAGGCTGTAAGATGTGAGTGCAAGGTCAATTTATAAAGGCTGGAAGGTGTGTGTGTGTGTGTGTGTGTGTGTGTGTGTGTGTGTGTGTGTGTGTGTGTGTGTGTGTGTGTGTGTGTGTGTGTGTGTGTGTGTGTGTGTGTGTGTGCACGTGCATGTGGTCAAACCTTGTACCTAAGGTGCAGAAGCCTACATTCTCTACGAACACGACCACTTGTGATCCAGGCAGTTTGGTCTGTTCCTCTTAAAATTTGCAGTTTTCTGGCAAATCAGTGAGAATAGAATTCACTAAATAATGATAGTTTTCTGGCAAATCAGTGAGAATGGAATTCACTAAATAACGATAGCCCTTTAAGTTTCAGTCTTCCTATCTTTTTTGGAAACACATGGTAACACAAAATGCTATTTTATCTATGCTCTAAGATTATACGAGCAATGTTTGAAATGTATCCCTGGTTTTGAGCCTTTGCAATCCCCCTGCAATAAATTTTGGCTTATTTCCAGATTTCTTCTGCTATGAAATTGATTGATTTAGTTGTGTCAAGTGGATGGTGCAGTAGTAGTATTGTCGCCTCACAACAAGAGGTTTTTGGTTTGATTCTTGGCCGGGGTACTTTCTGTGTGGATTCTGTATGTCCTCCCTGTGTTTGTGTGGGTTTCCTCTGGGTGCTCTAATTTTCCCCCATGTTACAAACACATGCATCTGGAGCATTTGTCCCTGGGCCTCTGCTGAAAATTGGCTTTGGTCCATGTTGGACTTTCCCAGTAAACAAATGTTAAATAAATACATTTTGCTGAAAACTTCAGGGGAAGAGAAGTTTATTGCTGCTTATTTGAAGTCTGTTTGCATTGTTAGTAGCACAACAGGTAGTAGCCTTACTTTTGATGCAGAAGGCTGTCGGTTCTCCTCCCACAGTATGCAGATGGATCTCTGATACTGTACTGTGTTGTACTTTAACGGGAGTGAATGCTGCAGTTCTTTGAATGTCCTCCTTTGGAGGAATTACCTAGTAACTATGAACCTGTTATCAGTTTGCCATCCATTCCCTATTGCAATATTACTAGCTTATCATTTTTAATGTAACATAGGCAATTTATTCTTCAAGGGCAGCAGGCACTTTATTTGTAGATGAAACAATGAACTATAAAGTTGTTTCCTAGCAGCAACATCTTCATTAGTTAGAGATCCCTTTAATGTGGAATTGTTTAGACTTACTTCTGCAAAGATTTTGCATATTTACTGATATTGAGAAGTATGTAAGAGTGGTACAGGATATGTACGAGGGTAGTGTGACAGTGGTGAGGTCTGCGGTGGGAGTGACGGATGATTTAAGGTGGAGGTGGGATTAGATCAAGGATCAGCTCTGAGCCCTTTCTTATTTGCAATGGTGATGGACAGGTTGACAGACGAGATCAGACAGGAGTCCCCGTGGACTATAATGTTTGCAGATGACATTGTGATCTGTAGTGAGAGTAGGGAACAGGTGGAGGAGACCCTGGAGAGATGGAGATATGCTCTAGAGAGAAGAGGAATGAAGGTCAGCAGGACTAAGACAGAATATATGTGTGTGAATGAGAGGGAGGATAGAGGAATGGTGAGGATACAAGGAGTAGTGGTGGCGAAGGTGGATGAGTTTAAATACTCGGGGTCAATAGTTCAGAGTAACGGTGAGTGTGGAAGAGAGGTTAAGAAGAGAGTACAGGCAGGATGGAGTGGGTGGAGAAGAGTGTCAGGAGTGATTTGTGACAGACGAGTACCTGTAAGAGTGAAAGAGAAGGTCTACAAGAGGGTAGTGAGACCAGCTTTGTTATATGGGTTGGAGACAGTGGCATTGACAAAAAGGCAGGAGTTTGAGCTGGATGTGGCAGAGTTAAATATGTTAAGATTTGCACTGGGTATGATGAAGGTGGACAGGATTAGGAATAAGTATATTAGAGGGTCAGCCCAGGTTGGAAGGTTTGGAGACAAAGCCAGAGAGGCAAGATTACGTTGGTTTGGACATGTATTGAGGAGAGATGCTGAGTATATTGGGAAAAAGATGCTAAGGATGAAGCTACCAGAGAACAGGAAAAGAGGAACGCCTAAGATAAGGTTTATGGATGTCGTGAGAGAGGACATGCAGGTGGTTGGTGTGACAGAGCAAGATGCAGAGGACAGGAAGAAATAGAAACAGGTGGTCCGCTGTGGCGACCCCTAATGGGAACAGCCGAAAGAAGATGATTGATTTTGGTGAATTGTAATGACAGAAGTTTGAGTGGCCTTTTATGGTTGAAATTTTCTGAAATGGGTAGTGTTGTCATTGGTTCATACATTTTGTTCATTGCTTACTAGAAGACTGTTCAAAACTACAAATTTAAAACACAGTCTAACAATTGGTGCTGTATTATACAAGGAATATAATTTAATACAATCAGGAAGGTGAGTCAAAGAATGCATACATGTATGCATGACCCTAAAAATGTGTTTGAAAACAGCCCAGAGGAAAGTGTGAAAGGCTCAAAATTATGGGAAAATTCTAAGCTTTATTCTTGCTAACAAAGCAATGGATGAAGATAAAACAGTTCACACCACATTACCTTGACTTGGTTACACCTTTTGACACAATCCCCTACTCAGGTGTAGTACAAAAGATGAATAATGTAGGAGCAAACACTTGCATCACTAGCTGGATTGCCAACTTGCTCACAGGATGCAGGAGATCAAAACAGGAGAAGAGACCAGTCACCAGTGGACCCCCTCAGGGTTTGGTGCTGAGACTTTTCTGTTTGGCATATACATCTCTTAAGTAAAAGGAAATACCAAAGGGCTTTGGCCAGCTAAGTTTGAGATGACTGCAAGCTAGGAGCAGTTATTGAATCCCCAAATGACTTAACCATCATGCAGGAAGGTTTATCCCAAACAATAACTGGTGTCAAAATCATGACAATGCCCTCCTGGAACTGACCCCATTGTTTGGTATTTGGGAACTTTGTGTACAGTGAACTAACTTTTGACCAACATGTGCCCAGAGTCATAAGAAAGCCTTTCTATATTGCACAGCTTTTAAACAAATTGATTGTGACTAGATCTAGAGATGTTGTTGTCCCCCTTTACAAAGCTCTCATTAGTTCAATCATTTTGCTTGAACCTGCTTGAACTTTTTAAAACGTTTATTTCCTTGCATTGGAGTCAAAGGAAGGGACAGCCGACCTACCTTTTTTTTAACTCAACTTCTCACATACTTTGCAGAGAAATTATTCTTCACCAGCATGACATATCATAGACACAGTCAAATCTGTAGTTTACCCTGTCAGGTACTGCTGTCAGTCTTAGATGGGCAATTAATCCTGCTAGTGTCAGGAACACAGCAGCTGATATAAAAAAAGACAGAAAACTGGGGAACTGTTTCCACTGTTTTATTGCAGAGGGGAGGAGAACTTGACACTCCCCTTTCATATCAAAACAAAGGAATTAATTAGATCATTCAGGGGTTTAAAGGCAATTGTCAACTCTTCTGACAAATTTACATAAGTGGCAACACAGTATTGAAATGCTAAGCTTTAAATGTTATTTATAATCATTTATATATTAAGATAACTTACATGTAGTGCATGTATCAAAGATTTCTGTGACACTTAGAGAAAAGTCAGAAAATATTTTTTTCTTGTAAAACATCAATGCAATTACCATTTTAAAGCCCCCCCCCCTCCCCCCACACACACACACACACAGGCCAGAACTGCAGAAACAGAGTCAGGTGGCAACCTTACCAACTAGGTGCAATGATACTGTTCATAAAATTGTCTTTTATGCTGTTTTGTGACATAATTCCAGAGGGGGGTGCATATCTGGTACATGCAGATCCATTGTAAGAGATTCCCACTGACTTTGAGTCAGTCTTTGTGTATTGTTAGAGTGCAACCATAATATATTACTGAATTTACTTTAACATACATTTACTATGTGACCTTGCATTACAAATACTAAGAAAAGGAAGTCAGACGTACTTAACTGTGTTTAAATGCACATGCACACACACACACACACACACACACACACACACACACACACACACACACACACACACACACACACACACACACACACACACACACACACTTCTGTACACATGTACTTTACACACGTACATATATACAGAAACACATGCACACACACATACTATATATATATATATATATATATATATATATATATATATATATATATATATGAGTCTTCTTTGGAGGGGATGTTATTTTCATGTGATTTGTTCTGTTAGATGTTATGAAATTTAATGTTATGGGTTTTAGATGTTTTGGGTTTTAGATGTTCTGGTCTCAATGTTATGAAATTAGATGTTATCGGTTTTAGGTGTTTTGAAGGGGACCCATATATATATATATATATATATATATATATATATATATATATATATATATATATATGTGTGTGTGTGTGTGTGTGTGTGTGTGTGTGTGTGTGTCTGTGTGTCTGTGTGCGTGTGTATGCGTGTGTGTGTGTGTGTGTGTGTGTGTGTGCGCAACATGTGTGCATACAATGAATTATTTACAATAAACAGCATAGTATAGTTAAGCATTATTAATGTATATATTCTAGTAAATGTTGCTCAATAATTTACTTGGTCACTGTCACACATTCGCTATGTGTTGTACATGCAATCTCAGTCAATGTTTTTATGTCAGTATTTTTTCTCTTTATTGCTAAGTGCATTTAATAATTGTTATTATCTTTGCCAATGTAGCCGAAGTTGTTGCTGAAAAGGGTCTTGGGACCAGTTCACTTTCTGGCTACTAAAGTATAAATAAATATGAAACAGAAAAAAGGAGGGTGAACATGACAGAAATAACTGAGGAGCTAGTAAAGCACATTTTAAGTCTGCATCATTCATGAGAGAGAAAAATCCTGCCATTGAAGGCATTGGGAAGTAGCAGACAGACAACGTTTAGAGTCCTACTAATTGGCACTTATAAACGTACAGCAAGGATCATTTACTGCAGGGAGTTTTCACACCTCAGCATGAGAGTGTGGAGGAAAGTTTTTATTTATTTATTATTTATTTATTGACATTTGTTAACCGGGTTTGTCCAACTGGGCTTGTGGCCCATTTTCAGTGGAGACTCGAGGAGAAAAGCTCCAGTAGTATATTTTAAAACAAGTACAATTTTAAACAATATTTATATAATAGCAGTTATAGCAAAACGATTCACATATGTTGGGTTACATGCATAAAGCTAAAGTTGCATTAAAAAGAAGCTTGGGTTACATGCATAAAGCTAAAGTTGCATTAAAAAGAAGCTAAGTAAATATTTTACATTGATATAGTTCAATAGGTCAACAATGAACATGTTTTGTTTGTATAAAATTGTGCAAATGCATAGTAGACACATTGGAGAGAGAGGTGTAATGAGGTACTAAGTATGGTCCTTTTGAGGGTACATAAAGGGAAGGAAGACTAGGTAGGGTCATGGCAAGGGCAGGTTCTGGAATTGAGAAAATAAGCTTTTAGTTCATTTTTAAAGTGTGAGGTGTGGAAGATTGAACGTAAGTCAAGGGGAAGTTTGTTCCAAGCATGGGCAAGGGAGTGTTTGAATAGTAGTTTGCCTACTGACCTTTTTGGGTGGTAGATATCAAGTAATTGTTGGTTAGAAGTATGGAGGGTCCGGGATTGGATGTAGATGGAGACTAAGGAAGATAGAGATGGACAGAAGGAGGGTTTATAAAGAATAGAGAGTAGCATATGAAACTGATAAGATAGTAGAAATTGGGGAAGTTCAAGCCATTGAAG
Organism: Protopterus annectens; assembly: GCF_019279795.1. Lineage (NCBI taxonomy): Eukaryota > Metazoa > Chordata > Ceratodontiformes > Protopteridae > Protopterus > Protopterus annectens. The sequence continues at coordinate 1,747,435,844 of NC_056744.1, read as the reverse complement.
AGAGTTTAAAGAAATGCAGTAGTGTGAGTTGTATGGGGAGTTAGTAATGAATCTGGCTATTTTATGGTAAGTCTGTTGGAGTTTGTTGAGAGTGGAGGCCTGGATATTGGTAAGAACTGTGGCGGCATATAAGAGGGAGGGGAGGAGGAGTGCCTGGCCCAGGGTAAGTCTAGATTCAGGGGTTAGGAATATTTTGCTCCAATATAGCAGACTTAGTTTCTGGTTTGTTTTTTTTTTTTATATGCTGGAGTATGTGTAGGTTGCACTTTAGTTCGTCATCGATAATGACCCCTAGGAGTTTTGTGTGGGTGTTAGGTTGGATAGTTATATTGATAGAAGATGTAATAAAAAAGGAGGTTTTGTGATGAAATAGAAAACGGGGAAGGAAAAGTAGGAGTTTGGTCTTTTTGTGATTTAGGATCAATAGGTTGTGAGAGAGCCATTGTTCAGTGGATAGTAGGGCCTGTTGGGTCAGGGAGTGTAGTTCAGAAATGTTATTTGAGATGGTTTGTCAAATATATTAGGACTACAAAAGACACCTCTTACAAAAACCTTTTTTTTATCTACTTTCTTTAGCTGCAAGTAGCTAACAGCTATTTATAACATAAAACAAGCTTTGACAGATACATATATATGAGGCTCAGTCAGGTAAACATAGAAACAATTCTGTTAGAGAAAGTGTGTTTAGATGACAGTGCTTCACAGTCTTGCTATTCAATCTTAATGGCATGATAAAACAGTACCACTTCCTTATGTCTAGCATGAGTCATATAAAGAGGAATTGAAATGTATTCTGGGAAGAAGGAATGAAAGCAAGAAAACAAGATCAAGTTATCAAGGCATGCCCCATCATCTGCCATTTTGAGAGAAACCCATTAAAATTGCAAAATAAGCAGTTGGAGTGATTTTAAGGCATTAAAATAGCTCAAAAACAAATATACAATGGAAAAATTTTTTTTTTTAGTTCCAAGGTTAAGTTTTCCTAAGGGCATGGCTATAATCTGGCTCCCAGAAAGCAAGAAAGTATAAAGACTTCTCATCTTCTCCTTGTTGATGATTTAAAACTATATAGCTATCAGATAAGGAACTGAAAGCACAACTGCAAGTAGTGAAAACTTTTTCAGATATAAAAAAATCATTTGGTCTTGATAAATGTGCAAAAGCAGCCTTTAAAGCAGGAAAGCTGCAACACCTAGAAAACATCAGTTTGGGACAAGAAAGTGATATGAAAGAACTTCATCAAGAGGGAGTGTATAAATATTTATGAATTAATGAGGGATCAACAATAGAACATGAACAAATATGAATAAAACTCAGTAAAGAGTATTTTAGAAGTCTCTTACTGAATAAAAAACAGTGTCATGCGCACACAGTCTTAGCGGACTGTGTAGGGATTATTTAATCTGCCTGCATATGTATGGATCCACTGTATGAGACCAAAGACAATCTGATCAAATATCTATAAATGCAATCTACATGAATGAGACCCATTAAAATGAAACTGAACTAACCATTATTTAAATCTAAGAAACAACAAATAGCACTCATAACTTTGTTTTATGTTTACTTTTCTTAACTACAGGTTAGACACAAGAAACCGCACTTTCAGTCTACTTAATTCATCAAAATATAACTAATTTAAATCCATCTAATCTGTTCCATTCTGAAACTGAGCAGCAATCAATGCAAACTTACTGTTAGAATTGACAATAAAAGTACACTAGGTGGAAGAAATCCAAATTGCATTAATTGAAAACATCAGGGGATTAGGTACTCAAAAGTTTGTGAGGTACTATTAAGGCCCCAAAGAGATCATGTTTGTTTGGTTATTGATGTCCATCGCCAGTTTGAATCTGAAAAATTATGTTTCATGTATTCTAATACATTGTCATATATTGAGCATTAGTAATCAAATTCTACTTGAAACAGAACTGGATACTTCATTCAAGATATGGATTTGGCAGTTATCTTTACAGAAAAACATAGCTTCTTTCTCAACATTGGCAGTAAACATTCCACTTCTGTGCCTGTATAGTATTTTCCCTTCCAATTTCATCTGCCTTTTGCTCCATCTGTCTTTATTACCACTTCATTCTCATATTTTTCTTTTGCATAAGTACAACAACATTGCGCAATTCATCTTTTTTTCCTATTAGTAATTTATGTGCATAAACAGAATTTTTTTGTATAAAGCATAATTGTTATTGCTTTATTTTTCCCCACATTTTCTTCGACATCTCTTTCTAATTCTCCCTGTCTTGAAGTATCCATCCAGATACAGACCCTGATGTTATATGCCAAGCGTTGGAGTGTTTTGTTTTATTTATTTATTTATTTATTTATTTTACATTTCTGTAAATCTGAGATAGCAGTAAGGAAGCCTTATAGAATATGAAAAATCTTGTGATGGAATACCACAAGTAGAAAATAGTGTTCTTATCTGTTTATGTAGAAAGTCAAAGAAATCAGATCCCAAGTTTTTTGTGAAAGACTAGAAGCTCATCAAAGGATGTAGAACAAAGGCAGTTTCCTGCATGGGCAATATCTCAAGACAAACAAATATGGACCAGGTGGCCCTGTAAGTATTCTTGAAAAGAAAAGATAAGGAGTGCCATGTTAGAAACATCCTCCAAATGTACAGTGCATGGATGAAAACTGCTTGCTATGAACAAATAAATAATTGTTGAGCAAGGCACTTGCTTGTAGCAGCTCTACAGTGTAGAAGGGGAGTTGTAGTAAGCTGACAGATTGTGATCAGTGCAGATTAATGTCATCCCACAACTAAATTCATTTAACTCAGTAGTGCGTTTAAGGAGACTAAATAGAGAAGAAAATGAAATCATTGCCTTACTTATTCAGTTTACTATTTTTCATGCACATTGTAGGTAATTATCACTCCACCGCCAAAACAGAGGTTTTTCAGACTTCCTTGTCATTAGTGATAGTAGACAATGATGATTTAAGAGTCAAGAGGGTCCACGTTTACCATATGTGAGAAAAAATATTTGAAAAAAAGAGAGCACAGATTGTAAGTGCAAGGTGATTAGATCAGGAAGATAAAGGATGGATTGCCTTAACAAAAGGGTGGTGGATTGCAGGAGCTGCATACTGAATACATTACAATTTCATAAACTGTTCCAGCACTGAAGAAAGTAACTGATTAACATACAGTAGTCTTTAAGGAATGCAGCAAAGTAGAGGAAATAGCAAACTATCTCTGTTAAGTGGTTCATATTTATTCAGATTTGATGCTATTATTGCTGTTCAGCATTTGAAATAGTTTGGGGAGGTTAACATAACAGTTAAGGTGTTTGCCTCATATACAGGGTTCAGGGATTGATTCTTAACTTTCTTCATGATTATTTGCTACACTTGCAATAGTATGCAGACTGATTGCCTAGTACTTACCTATGAAAAACAACAATAATTATTTCAAATGAATCATAGCTCATTTCTTTGAAATCTACTGTACCTGGCAGCATATCTACAAATCACATGCAAAATATATTATATGCACTTACCTATGTACTCCCCTAAGTATTTAAATTTAATGCAGCTGCTTGCTGTCCAGGAAGTCCTTTAGATCAGACTAAGCTATGTCTACATTGTTATATCAAATATCATTACCTTAGCTGTGTCATCTGGCACCTCCTCAGTGGAGCAGAAAACCTTCTTCTCAGAACTGATGACTAAAAAAAAATCCTCTTTGACACACCCTGTTTCTCTGCTTTAGATTGCTATAGTTGCTCTTACTCGCTGCTCTGCTGCCATGGCCATGTATTCATTTATGGAGCTGCAATATCCTTGTGGCTTCATAAATCAATACCAGTACTTTACCCCCCTGCCTATCACGCCTCCTAACAGCTTGTATCCCATGTGCCTGACCTCATATCCCAACCTTGTTACAACTCTGGCATATATGAATCAGTTTCATAAATCATTGCAAGACATATTAGGACCAGTAGTCAAATAGTACCTCTTAAAGAAAACTTGCCTTGCCATTTATGTTAAAAAAAAAAAATAGTCAGTAAATAAACAAATAGATAATAAACAGAGGGAAGCAACAAGACTCTCACATTAGTTACGGTGGTATAGAAGAGAATGTATATAGTGTGTGTGTGTGTGTGTGTGTGTGTGTGTGTGTGTGTGTGTGTGTGTGTGCGTGCACGCGCGCTCGCACTAGTGTGCGTATATGTGGTTCCCCTTCAAACCATCGAACGTTGAAAACATCGAAGTTCAGATCATCGAGACCAGAACAACGAGTTTGAAAATGTCGAATGTTTGAAGGGGAAGAAAAAGGTAAGTGCAGATGGGAAAATGTTTGTGTTTTTGCAGGGCACCAAGGTGCCCTGCATACTGTGTGTGTTTATGTGCCATCTGTGTGATGGCACTACAGATAGGGTATGGAAAATCTCCCGTTTAGTACTTCTGCATATAGCGCTAAATGGGAGAGTTTCATTTACTCCACTGTAGTGTGGTCTCAGAGTTGGAATATTAAAGTAGGGGGGGGTGGGGTTCAAAGGGGCAAAGCCCCCCCTGCATACAATTTTAAAATTTCTTCTTTTTTTTTTTGGTTACACTTGTAACCTTCAACGTTTCAAATTTCGATGTACTGGTCTCGATGATCTGAACTTCAATGTTTTGAAATTTCGATGGTTAGAAGTGGAACTGTATATGTATACGCATAAAGTCTCTATGTATATATGTTTGTATAGACACACATAGCTATTGGTAAACACACAAACACACACACACACACACATACACATACACACATGTATATATACACTTGTATAGTTGTACAGACAGGTAAAGACTTATACAAGCATAGCTTTACATGCATTGACATAGAGAGAAGCAGAAGTTAGAGAAATAGAGGGAGTTGTAGATATTCAGGTGAGTCAGCACACTATAGCTATGTACCATACCTAAAAAGTACAGTGTGTTGCATGTGAAAATTATCTATACACATTATATGGGTCTATATTATATACTCAAAGGGACTTTTCTTTGAACATATAATTATCGACACCTAAAAAGCGAACGCTCTAAAGTGTGAATGGCCATGTCCATGAATTTTTTCCTCGGGGGAAAAATTCATGGGGCTGTACACAAAAAACACAAACTTCAAAATCCTAATTAAGTGGGGGGCTTTACCCCAATGCCCCCTGGTGTGGGGGGCTGTGACCCCCATACCCCCTAACTAAATATACCAACTCCAAGATCATTCTACTTCGGGGAAAAGGACAATTTCCGATAAAGGCCAACTGAATTTTTTCTAGAGGAAAGAATTCACGGACGTTGTCATTCTTGCTTTAGAGCATTTGCTCTTTAAGTGTTGATTATATGTTTGAAGAAATGTCTCTTTGAGCATATAAGATAGACCCACATTATATATATATATATATATATATATATATATATATATATATATATATATATATATATATATATATATATATCTATATATCTATATATATATATATATATATATATATATATATATATATATATATATATATATATATATCACTTAATAGAATCTATAGTACAGTATGAGTATGTGGAGGAGTTTAAGCTCAGTAAAGGAATTTAGAGTTCACTTTTAGCAGAGGATGAAGTAAATAATAAATTGTTGTCACGGTAAACAGTTAATGTTTGGACAGGATTCACAGTAACTCTCCACATGAATATTACAGCTTCATAAATTGCAGAACTGAGGTAAATACTATTCATCTCAGTCTGAGCTGTGGCTATACAGTGAAAATTAAACACTTTGCTTGACTGAGTCAATTGTCTCAAGTGTAAAAACTCAGACTGCAGTGCTGATGGAACTTGGTGGGCTACTCACAGCAGTTCTGCCATTTCTGTTGTCATCTGTGCCCGCGATTCACTCATACAGCAGTCACTGAAATCTTGCTTTCATGCTGTGAGGCCCACTACACTGGGAGTTGAGTGCTGGCTGATTTCATTCCATTTTCAAAGGACATGATGAAGGTAATGCAAATTTCTCTTCTGATGAAGTATTCATCTAGCAACTGTGTTATGATGCATCAATTTAACATGAAAAACAAGACAGCCTTAAAAGGCTTTTAGGAATGACATTTGTCCAGTGATGGATCCCCCATGCAGTGCAGCAATCTTGCTCATTAGAGCTCCTGCTGATTGGAGTCACTGATTCTTAAAATATTAAATGTAAATCATCAAAAGTACTTTTAACAACGCATCCATAGTCTGTAGTCATTATCTGGCCAATACCAAAACTATGTTATGTTGTGCCGATATTCAAATGACAGTGTTCTGCTTGATTTGCTAAAAGTAGAAGTACTGCTTAAAGAAAACTTGCCTTGTCCTTTATGTTTAAAAATAGTCAGTAAATAAATACATATTTTGTGATGAAGGAAAGCTTATGTGTTTTCTCTTTGCTATCCAAAATCATTCTTTGAGAATTTATGAGAGTGATTATCTGACACCTGTAACAGAATGCAGAAAGTTTCTTCTGATGTATACTGAAAGTGCAACATCATTTTCTTTTTTAATTAAGTAGTATTTATTCTGATTTCCATCATGGTAACAAGTCTAGTAGGTAGCAGTATAGTAAAGGAAAACTGTCATTAAACTGTGACACCTTTTAGATAAAATAACTTGTTTTATCACTTTTGAAGACTTAAACATATATGTTAAATCTTAACCTGCAAGTAGGTTGTAACACTTAACCCTTACATATGTTTATCACATGCAATATTTATCTGTTATTGAGAAGAATTCTGCATTTGTACTATGGCAGTAAAGTTTTCTCTGGTCTGTTCTTCACCTCATGTTGTCTGACACATTCCTAGTAACCATTTATTTTTTTTAGTCATTCATAAATTCATTCAGCAGATAAACTGGACTGAATGTCCATTTTCCACTAAAGCTAATTACAAAGAGAATACAATGTGATTGATTATTGCAGTTAAAATAATTTATTATTATTTATTTATTTTACATTTGTTTACCGCGAAAATCTATTTTCAGTGGAGGCCTGGGGAGAAAAGCTGCAAGACATACAAAGAATCAACACTTAACAATTTTACAAAAGTGAAGTTAACAAGTTTAACATATTGCATAATGTTTTGTAAGAGAAACAATAAAAAGTTACATTTCATTTTGTGAAGACAAACGTTACAGTTGGTGGAATATTAGACAGGATAGAAAAAAGACAGACTGGTGGCTAAGGTTACTACCGAGGAGAGGAAAAGTTGTATAGGTAGTTCTATTCTAGCTGGTTACTTTAGTGCAGGCTTTACCAGGTTAGTTAATAGCTGCATGCATGGGCTATGGGATTGTTACGTAAGAGATATGTAAAGAGAGAGAAGAGGAAACTAGAAGTAAATATGCTTGATAAGTATGTATTCAGGTTCCAGGGATGGAGCTAGAAGGGATTTTAGTTAAACTACATAAGGTGATAGTAGCAGAGAATAGAAATATTAACTTTTTAAAGTATTTGTCTGGTGTGGTATGAGTTAGATGGTGTCATGGTTATTTTTAATTTTGTAGTTTCTTATCCTGGTTCTGCAGTTTTGCTGTTTGCAGTGTTTTTTTGTATAAATTCTATGCATCTTAGAGCAAAATCACTGCTGTTTTGAAAAGTATGGTCAGCAGTAGCTACAAGTACTTCCAGAAAGCCAATGACATAATCTGGCCTCCATATGAATTGCAATCCCCACCCAGGCATAGTAGAAAAGCTAAATTAACTAGAAATAAACACATATTTCACTTGTATAGCAAACTGACTCACATATAGAATGAAGGGAATCAAAATAGGTGAAGTTACCTCCACAAAGAGAACAGTCACTAGTGGAGTCCTTCAGGGTTCTGTGCTGGGACCTGTCTTGTTTGGCATCTACTTCTCTGAAGCACATGGCAATACCAACTGGCTGGGAGATAGTCTGCAGATGAGTGCAAACTATGAACAATCACTGAATACTCAAAAGAGTCAGCCATCTTGCAGGAATGTTTATCTCAAATAAGTAACTGGTGCCAACATCATGGACTAAAACTAAATGTCATTGCATTATTGCATCCTTTGGGCAGTCATCTACACCAGGGAACTACCAGATTGACAATATGTCCATAAAAGTTGACCCATTTGATAGGGATTTGAGAACGTATGTGAAGAGTGACCTAACTTTCAAGCAGCATATGTCCATTGTTATAAGTCCTGTATTGCACAGGTTATAAACAAAGGGATTCTGTCTAGATCTAGGGATGTCATTGTCCCCCTTTATTCAACCTTCATTAGGTCAGTCACTGAGTATAATTCCCACATTGGCATGTATCTGTCCAGGCACATGCAAAAACTGGGATGCTCACAGAAATACCTTTCTAAAAGGATACATGGCCTAAACAATTTATATGGACTGACTCAAAGCCCTGTCACTATACTCGGTATCCTACAGACTGCTAAGAAATTACTTGTGTCTGGCAGACAAGATATCCTTTGACCATATACTGATGAATTTACTGCACATCAATGTTAAATAGCATCAGAAATACTCACTGTATGGACCTAAACCTCTTCCATAACATCAACAGAATAGTTTGGAGGGACAGGCGTGTCTTGTAGAAGATACCACTGCTGCAGAACAGACTATCCATCTACGTAAAGAAAAGCTAATCCCTGTCCATATTCAAGCACAACTTTTATTTATTATTTATTATTTATTTATTTTTTATTTTACATTTGTTGACTGGGCTAGTCTAGCTGGATACATATCCTTTTTCAGTAGAGGCCTGGGGAGAAAAGCTCCAACATAATGAGAATACATGTTACATTTACATAGGTAATAAAATAGGATTAACATAGGTTTTACATAAACATAATAGAAAACAGCAGGTTATACATACTAGTTATATGGCATACACTAAGTGAAGATAGTCTAGAAAAAGGATTACATGGTTACTTTGTGAGGTCGAGAGATTATAATAATCTGAGAAAGGGATGAGACTAGGGTGGTATGGGACTAGGATGTTATGAGATATATCGGTTAGTCTGGTTCAGAACAGGGGCATAGCCAGTGTGACTTGAGATATTCTTTGAGATTATTTTTGAATTGATTATGCAAGGTCATGAGTCTTAGGTAGTTTGGGAGGGAATTCCAAGGCTTTCCAATGGAGTTGGCGTAGAGGGCATCACCACCCGAGTTCTTAGATTTAATGGTTAGTATCTGAACGCTATTTGATGATCGAAGGCAGTTAAGGTTGGAGTAGGGGGTCAGAATACTGCACAGTGAGGGAGTTCTATCCGGTTGGTTGATTATTTTAAAGGCTTCAGTGAGTTGGTTGAGTTTGAGAAGATTGGGCAGTTCCAACCAGCCAAGTTTCTTTAGGTTAAGGCAATGGTGAGTGCGATAAGGGAATCCTGTTATGAATCTAGCAATGTGATTATAGGCAACAGAGAGCATGTTAAGTTCATGTTTATTGAGGAAAGAGAGAACTGGGGAGGCATACAGGAGGGTGGAGAGGAGATGGGTGCGGGCAACGGTTAATTTGGCAGTAGGGGTTAAAAAGTTGTTTATTCTGTACATGGATCCAAGTTTTTTGTTTACAGATTTAACGGTTTGGCTAATGTGTATGTCAAATTTAAGCTTATGGTCAATAGTAACACCTAGTAGTTTGGTACTGGTGACAGGGACTATGATGGTCCCATTGATGGATTCAACATGGAAGATCATATTGTTAGTATTTGGGAGTTCTTTTCCTAGGGGTGTGGATACGTTTGGGAAAAATAGTAGCAGTTTGGTTTTTGTTGGATTGAGTATGAGTTTCAAGTCGGTGAACCATTTTTCTACTAAAGTAAAACAGAGTTGAGTAGTTGTTTGGAGTTTCGAGAGGGAGACGTCTGAACAGATCAGGGTGGAGTCGTCTGCATATTGAATGCAGGTGGATTTAGGGATGACTGAGTGAAGATCGTTTATGAAGATGGAAAACAGGAGAGGACCAAGTATAGAGCCATGAGGAACACCAATGGTGTTAGGGAGCAGGTCAGATAGTCTGTTTTGCCACTGGACAGCTTGTTGCCTACCAGTGAGGTAAGCCTTAAACCAGCTTAGTGCTGGGTTGTTCAGATGTAGGCTTTCCAGGGTGTTAAGTAGAAGCTGGTGATTGACCATATCGAATGCTTTTGATAGATCAAGAAAGAGGGCGGAGGATATTAGTTTGTTATTACGGTTATTATTAATGGAGTCAACAAAGGAAAGGAGGGGAGTAGTCGTACTGTGGTGGGGGCGAAAGCCATGCTGGGAGTTAGACAAGAGATGATTAAGGGATAGGTAGTGAAGGAGTTGTTTGTGAACACATCTTTCCATAATTTTCGCTATTGGGGACAGTATTGCTATTGGTCTATAGTTGGATGTTTCAGTGGAGGTACCTCCTTTGTGAAGAGGGATGATATAAGAAATCTTCCAAATAGAGGGAATGGTAGCTTCAGTTATAGTTCTATTGATCAGGATTGATATGGGATAGGCGATAATATCAGACGCAATTTGTAAGTATTCCGCTGGGAGGTGATCCGCCGCTAGGGTGGTTGGTTTGAGTTTTTTAAGAGGGTACGAATATAGGAGGTAGAGATTGGCTTTAAGTTAAAGGAGATAGGAGCAGAGTCATGAGATTGAGTGGCGGGTGAGGCAGTAGAAGTTAGTTGACTGGCTAGTGACTGGATAGTCTCGGTAAAAAAGGAGTTAAAGGTGTTGGCTATTTCTTCCGGATCTTTCCCAATAAGTTTCTCAGGGGTTGGGGTAGTAGATTTACCTGGGTGGAGGAGGTTGTTAAATCCAGCCCAGAACTTCTTTGGGTTGTTCTGGTGTTTATTCTGGAGGTGGCAGAAGTATTGTTTTTTGTCCTGGGTAATGGCTGTTTTAGTAGTGTTTCTAAGCTGTTGAAATTTATTGCGATCTTGGGGGGTTTTAGTGGCTCTCCATTTATCCCAGGCATGGTCACGGAGTTTAATTTTGGTTTTGGTTTCTCTGGTTAGCCAAGGTGCTATCCGTACTTTGGATCTGATTTGTCTATTTGGGGCATGGATACAACTTGGATCTATGGATGGAAAAAAATTACCCCAGGACTTCCCCCTGCACTATTAATGAATAAGGACAGTTCTTAAATGCTTTATCCCATGCATGGGTCCCCTCAAATTATCTATGGCATAATCCCAGTTATTTTCTTTAAGGGTAATATATAATCATCAACCATGAGATAGGTAAAGCCAATCCAACATCAAATGGAATAGGATAATTCAAACACTAAAATGGAAATTGGCTAGGCTTAAAATTGCCCTGAAAGACAACTAGTACTTACCTATAATCCAAAGAACCTACGTGACACTGTAATTGAGAAGAAAAAGTGAATGTCATCACTTGTTATATGTGTGGCAAGACAGCATTTTGTGTTTTGGGTCCAAAGATTTAGAAAGCATAGCAAGCTCTGGACAATGGCAGTCTGTAGAAAGCAGCTAAAAATAAGGAAGACATACATCTCTAGCATGTTCGTGTGCAAGAATGGACTCAGGGATTTGGTAGAGGAGGTGGCAGTAAATTGAAATGTAACAGACTGAAGATAAGGAAGACTGCAATGATCTTTTAGTCCTGCAGTATCTTGGTGATGCCTCAAAAAATTAAAAACAAATTATTAGGTGTAATCCAGTTATATTTCCTGTGAATGTATACACTGTTCTCCTTGTATGACACAACAAATGGAATCCTCATGCATATTTTATTTGCTGATATCCATTTGCATTAGTTGCATATAATCTGTTTCCAGTGGCATCAGATTTGGTTAAGATGAGATCTACACTTTTATGACTTCCCATAGAAGGACATAGCAACAGATAAATGTGCTATGAATGTAGATCCTGCTTTTCTGAACACAAGAGAGTAAAATGTAACATAGTGATACCCAGTCTCATCTATCTGTGTAATGAGATCTCCTAAAGTTCTCTTAAAGGCATAGTTGTTGCTCAGTGTGCCTTGAATCTAATATTAAACACAGTTAACTGATCAATTTAACAATAAGTTATGCTTGGTTCTAGGTAATGCAGGATTTACAGCTTTGGTCATGAGAATCAGTTTGTGTGACAAATTAAAGCCAGCTTTTCTACGTATATATTACACATCAAGCAAACATTGCTTATTTATGGTATAAAATAACATGTAGTGCATGAAGAACAGTGATTACTATAGCAATAACCCACGCCTGGGTGTGGGTAATGTGGGATTTAACCATGGTTGGTGTGGTTTGGTCCCGAGGGCGAAGCCCGAGAGACCAAACAAAGACAACCGTGGTTAAATCCCGCATTACCCACACCCAGAAGTGGGTTATTGCTATTATACAATGACATTATTTAAGAAAAGAAATAATTACTTTTCTTAAATAATGGCATTGTATAATGCCTCTTTGCTGCCCTTCCGCAGCTGGCTGGTATTCCGCGGCAGTTCTGATGTACTGCGCATGCCTACGCAGTACATCAGAGCTGTGGGCAAAAGCAACGGAGAGCGCAAGATCTCCATTGCTTTTTACTGTTTCGCTATGTTAAATGGGTTTAACATAGTGAGACAGCTTTAAAATAAGCAACGGAGATCTCCGTTACTTATTTTAAAGCTGTCTCGCTATGTTAAACCCATTTAATATAGCGAGACAGGTTTTTAAAAAAAAGCAATGGAGATCTTGCAATCTCCGTTGCTTTTTACACACTGTGTTGCTATGTTAAAGGAGTTTAACATAGCGAGACAGCTTTAAAAAAAGCAACAGAGATCTGCGTTGCTTTTTTTAAACCTGTGTCGCTATGTTAAACTCTTTTAACATAGCGAGACAGTGTTTTATACTAACGGAAAAAGTCCGGGCGACCGGACCTTTTTCCGTTAGTATATTGAGGGATTTACAACGGGCATGCTGGCTAGGCTGGCCAATCAGTGTGCACGTTTTAGAGGAAGAATTGTATAAACTGTGATATATGTAAAAAGCCAAATCAGTTAATTGCTTTTATAGAGCAAGACCTGATGTTAACATTTGTTAATCGCCCCCTGCTTCACATGTTAAGATTGGGTACCATGCTATACAGTTAAATCTGGCATTACTAACCAACAAATGACAGTGGCAGAATTAAAATCAGACTTGTTTCTGCCTGCTGTCCTTGTTGGTTATGTATCTCTGACTCTCTGTAACATAAGACAGTGTGTTACTTCCTTTTGACAGTGCTTGCTAAGTACTTTAGGGCTCTTAAAGCTAGCAAAACACTTAGCAGTTTTTTTCTGTAATTAGTTGTACATGGAACAGATAAAGCTCAATGAGCTACATCAATAATCATAACCTGTTATTATGTGTTCTTGACACGAATGCCATGATTCTTCTCTCGAGCTTTGCTCTTGTGTGAATTTCTTCATATCCATGTTTCAAACACATAATAAGATGGTTATGATTGGCAACCCACTCATAATCAATCCTCTGTGTTTTAACTTTTAAAATCATAGTGTAAGTTGGAACTTGGATATCTGTTGCTTAACCTCCTACATACAAAAACACCTTGTGTCCACCTCACTTTGAAAATATCCATCCACAATCATAGAGCTCCAGCCCATACCTGTCCACTTCTTATGGCCCCTATAACAAACCTTCAGTACATCAGCCTTAAGTTTTCTGTTTTTTTGTCCCAGTATCTGGGAATTTCTTCCTCCTTATCCCAAGGATATTACTTCATACCTCAAATTCTGTATGTAGATAAAAGCAGGTCGTCTTAAACAAAGTGTACCTGCCTTCACACAAGACATATGATGTAGTACCAGGTATACACAGTATAAGCTTCTTCCTGTAATACCTTACACTCCAATATCTTGCTGAATCATATCAATGTTCACTTTGAATTGCCAGTATAATCATTTTCTACCCTCCTGTAGATATCTGCCTAAGTAGTGTTTTACTGCATTTGTGCCACTGCCCTTTGTTAGTACTCCTAGTTAATAATTTGGTATCATGGTCACATTTCTGATCTATTTTGTATCTGTATTTCCCTTGGTCCATTGTGCTCAGTACTCTATTCTGGTTAACAATTTTAAATATAAAATGAAATGCATACAATCATTTGTACATACATGCATGCATAAACTTTATGCTGTATTCCTCTTTTTTTCTTTGAATGGTATTTTGATCTTTAGTATGCTAAATGCGATTGTTCTCTTCTACATACTGTTAGACTGAACAGCTGTAACAAAGTCAACTAAACATTCATTCTTTTTTAGTGTTGGTACCTACAACTATGATTAGTAGTATTCTTTCAGGTTTATTGATAAAACAGTATTTATAGCTCAGATTTATTCATATTTTGTCTTTGAGCTACTGAGTTAAATCTAAGGCAACGTATAAATATGGAAACATTTTTAAACAGACATTATTAAGCATTTACTACCTAGGAATCTAAAGCTAGTTCAGACTGCTTGATACTGTAGTCTTGGATTTTGTTATTAACACAATTCTACCCCTAAAACTGCTGGCTGCAATTATAGTGATCAGAACAATGTCATGTTTTCCGCATGTGTAAGGAGACAGAATAGTAAAAGTTCAGAGTGGTGTGCATATGCCTACCTATAAATAATATTCACAGTTTGCCAGCTGGAGCTAACCAATTGCTAAAGCATTTCTAGGGAACTTGTTCAGGTGTCCTTAATAATTTATGACTCACCATGTGTGTCAGTTTGATGAAGCACCCCTGGCTATGCAAAACCAGTGGTGTTAGTTTTAGCAAATTGTGCAGTGTATTATTCCTTCGTTTATTGTGTTATGCAGAGTTTTTTTTGGAAGTTTCTTTATTTCAATTATTTAATTTTGTTGGATGAGAGAAACTTTAACTAGGTGAAGCTATGGTGTTCTAGATGTCAGATGTCAAATAGTTAGGTTATCATAATCGGTTACATTACAGTTACCTGCTTCTTTAGAAGTAACCTGAGTAATTTTCCTGATTATTATGAAGGAGAAAATGTGATCTGTATTTTTTTCTAGTTGCCATAGCCAAAGCATTTGTACTTTAGTGCTTGGCTGTCATTCAAGTTGTGGGCGGAATGCTCAGTTTACAGGTGGTGGGGGTGTGGATTGCTACTGTCAAATTGGTGTTTATATTTTGGAATATCAACAGGTGTCTGATGTATAATGTATATTAGGAAATGGACTTGGAGAATCAGTGAACCTCATTAGATAGTGTACATTCCAAAATTGGTGAATCAATGCACTAGAAAAGCCTGGTACAAAAACAAATGTTTATTCATGGCAGAAAATCTGTGTGCTGTTAATGAAATGTTTTACTGCAGTTACCATTTCCTTTCTGTTTGCTAAATGCAGTACTCAAAAAGCTGTAGTTAGTAAGTGAAAAAAGGATACAAATAACTACTCGTGTGTGTGTGTGTGTGTGTGTGTGTGTGTGTGTGTGTGTGTGTGTGTGTGTGTGGTGTGTGTGTGTGTGTGTGTGTGTGTGTGTGTGTGTGTGTGTGTGTGTGTGTGTGTGTGTGTGTGTGTGTGTGTGTGTGTGTGTGTGCAGAAAGGCTTATGAAATATAACATTATAATTATAAGAATCAATGAAAGGAAGTTAGAAAAGCCTGGCTACAGAGTCTGGATAGGAAATTTATGCTTGGTTCCCAAGTACGCAGCAAATCCCAGTAGCTTTAGGACTTTTGCTTGAAAAAGGTATTTTTATATACCAAGTAGACTTAAGAAAAAAATTTTCTTAGGTAGACAGTACATGCCAGAGATGTGATGTGAAAGACATTGATAACTGGGGACATGATTTTTGAGACTATAATCAGTTGGCAGATTTCAAAAAGTCTTGTGAAGTAGTGTGCTATAAATGTTTGGGGAACACGTAACTAAGGAAATTATTCTTTTGAGCTCAGATACAGGATTTAAATTGCCTAGCCATAGTAAGGCCTTACTAAGTTTAATTTTATTGACTGTAAAAAAACAATTGCTAGAAAATAGAAATAAAATTCTGTACCAACTATAATAGGAATCCCACATAGCTAGCTAGATTTTAGTGACAACACAACAGTAGTGATTCCGCTAAAGAGACCTTTTAATGGGGAAGCAAGCTACAAGTCAATTTATCAACTACTTGATGACTATAAAAAAACAAAAAAAAAAAACAAAAAAAAAGAAAAGAAAAGAAAAGAAAAGAATACACTCACTGCATGTATGTCACTAAATACTCCAAATAGTACTGGAGAGAGAATACTTGCAGTCCTGTTGTTTTGATTACAGTTTCCCTTTCTGCAAAGACAAGCACAATCACATTTCCCTAACTTTGTGAATGACTCATCTCTGCTTTAAGTCACTCCTTGAAGTGTGGTTGTTTGTATTAAAGTTCACCTGTCTGCAAAATTAAGCACAAACACATTTTCCCTGTAGCTGCTCATCAGCTGTATCCTCTGTTTTCAGGTACTACTAACTGGACCATCTTCCTAATGCATTCCCTCTCGCAAGGTGTCACATTTCCTTCACAGTCTGCCTGAATTGTAAGTTTACTATTGATATCAAAATGCATTTTCTTATTTGCAATGGTGATGGATAGGTTGACAGATGAGATCAGACAGGAGTCCCCATGGACTATGATGTTTGCAGATGACATTGTGATCTGTAGTGAGAGCAGGGAACAGGTGGAGGGGACCCTGGAGAGATGGAGATATGCTCTAGAGAGAAGAGGAATGAAGGTCAGCAGGACTAAGACAAAATATATGAGTGTGAATGAGAGGGAGGATAGAGGAATGGTGAGTATGCAGGAAGTAGAGGTGGCGAAGGTGGATGAGTTTAAATACTTGGGATCAACAGTTCAGAGGAATGGTGAGTGTAGAAGAGAGGTGAAGAAGAGAGTACAATCAGGATGGAGTGGGTGGAGAAAAGTGTCAGGAGTGATTTGTGACAGAAGAGTACCAGTAATAGTGAAAGGGAAGGTCTACAAGAGTGTAGTGACACCAGCTATATTATATAGGTTGGAGATGGTGGCATTGACAAAAAGGCAGAAGTCAGAGCTGGATGTGACAGAGTTAAAGATGTTAAGATTTGCAATGGGTGTGACAAGGTGGACAGGATTAGGAATAAGTATATTTGAGGGTCAGCCCAGGATTGAAGGTTTGGAGACAAAGCCAGAGAGGCAAGATTCCATTGATTTGGACATGTGATGAGGAGGGATGCAGAGTATATTGGGAAAAAGATGCTAAGGATGAAGCTGCCAGTTAACAGGAAAAGAGGAAGGCCTAAGATAAGTTTTATGCATGTGGTGAGAGAGGACATGCAGGTGGTTGGTGTGACAGAGCAAGATGCAGAGGACTGGAAGAAATGGAAACAGTTGATCTGCTGTGGCGACCCCTAATGGGAGCAGCCGGAAGAAGAAGATCAAGATGCACTGTACAAGATGAGCGGTAATCTGTAAAACTCTCTAATGAGCATTTTCTTCTGTAATTTTTTGGTATAAGTATTTCAGTCTCATCCTTTCAATCTTAGCTGATTTTCTCCTCTGCTATTTTGGTGGGAGGGCATATTTGTTTGGTGCTAGAACTCCCCTGCCTTAAAGCTGTTTTCTCTCCTGATATTTCTGCATTTATTTCCTTTACTCATTGCATACTTTGTGCTGTTGCACCTTGCTACGTCTAGCTTTTTCTGCAAACAACTTAGTATGTGATTAATTTTGTTGTCCACCCTTTATGGTTTCTTTCATTTTCTGGTGTACCTAGTTAGTGTACAGTGCCATTAACTTAATTATGAGTTTCGTACTGAGTTGTAGCAGTTAATGGGTAGGGGATGGAAGTCTTCTTTATATAGTTTCTTGCACTCCTGATCATTTAGTGTTTATGCTTACCTGGCTTCTTACTTTAACCCTGTTCTGTCCATGGTGCATGCACAGACAGATTGATCGGTGCTTCCATCCCAAATCACCACCCAGCCCCACAGATCATTCCTTTATACTCTTCTTTTATCACACCTTTCCCTCCCCACTTTAACTGCCAAAAAGAAACCTGTAACATTTTTCACTACTCATATGTCAGTAATGCAAGTATGTCTCTTTTTCACAATGTTTGCATACTTCTCATTTTAAAAGCGGTTCCTAGATCCCAAAATTCTCTATTTTACAAACAGCCTCCACTAAACATTCTACAGGTGAAGTTTCCTGTTCTAACCTTGAATTGTTGACATAAATATACACTTTCACTCTTTGTCCCAGTCCCCTTCGATAAAGACATCACACCGAGAGATGTCTGACGACCTTCATTAAACTTCCATAACATTGCTTTGATAACCAATATTTATTAATTACAACTAAACACAGTTTAGCTGATTTTAGTCACAGCATAAACATCCATGTAGTGTTAATCAGGACAGTGTGACCTCACTCATCCTGACCCAGTAAGCAGCATCCATACTTCCACTCACTTACTTTACTTATGCAGCAGTGCTTAACAGCTCACTTCATATACCATTTATTGAATTGCACCTCCAACCAAATAAGCAGCATCCTTACGTTTGCTTACTTATTTATTTATCAAGCAGCCTCCAACTGCTCACTTTCTTTTCCCAACTCATTGAAAGGAGCATCCAACACCAGAGGGGGAACAGAAGAGAGCAAGCCTGGCTCCCTTCTCCACCCTACCTGGACTGATAAAATAACCACAATCCCCACCAATCTACCAAAAAGTGGGGAGGGAGAGTGGGTTGCAAGTTCATGCCAAAATGTGATCCCTTACCCAGCTACACTTGCCTAAACCCATTAAGCCCCTCCCAACCCTTACCTCATGTCCTCCCAATCATACCTCCTTCCCATTTAATCCTTTCATAGCCCCCATCCTCTTAATTCCCACTAATATATTTATCTATCCCCCTTCTGAAGATGTCCCTGG
Organism: Protopterus annectens; assembly: GCF_019279795.1. Lineage (NCBI taxonomy): Eukaryota > Metazoa > Chordata > Ceratodontiformes > Protopteridae > Protopterus > Protopterus annectens. The sequence goes on along the minus strand of NC_056744.1, from coordinate 1,747,416,937 downwards.
ACAAATTGGTTTGTTACCAAACCTCATGTATTTTCCTTATAAAAAAGGAAATTATTCTCACCATGAAATTGTTACATAATTATCATTATCACACTTTAAATACATACTGGGAATCCATAAAGCATTTGCTCAATTTAGTTACAACAATTGTCCTTATCTCCAGTGATATCTACTTAAATACAGGACCTGCAAATTTCACTTTTAAGACATAAGGACTTATCCATTGCCTGTTTGAATTGAGAAAATGAGTACTAGTAAATGGACCCAACACAAAACATGGAATCCTGATAATGAATCTGGGAAAGGAGTAATAGTAAATGAACCCAACTCAAAACATGGGCTCCTGATATAAGTACTGTCATTAAATCACGACTAATAGACAATTCCAGGATCTCTACAGACTTCTCCACAAATGTTAACAACTTTAGTGATATTCACCATGAGGCAAGATGTGTAGATGGTATGTTGACCATGGTAGAAAGAATGCCCCCACCCCCACTTTGCTAAACACTCCAATAGCAATGATAGTAGTCTTAACTTGACCTTAATTCAAATTTTTCTTGGGGGCACAACTAAAATATACATCTCTGTTTTTATATCCCCTGAAACCTCCAACTTTATTCTATAATGTGTACAATAGCAAAATGTAAACGTTGTTCATAACAGTAACATAAATGTATGTGGAAACATGAACCTCAACTCAGAAGCTAGTGTCACACCCTCCTTAACTAGGTGGATGAACTCTCAGAACCTTGCACAAATGGTCAAGAAAGGGACAACATTTAATTGTTTTACCAAAGAATTTTCAGTTCTTTACCTGATTATTAGCAATGATAAAAATAATCTCTTCAACCTGCATATCCTGCCAACTTATGTAGGCAAGCATTGACCCATTCTTTCGAACTGGAATATTAAAACCATTAAATCCCCATCCAACTGGGCTATCTTTCCTTCCCTGACAACTTTACACTACAAAACTTTAAAATTCTAATTCAGATGCTATTTACCTATGCTCTGATCCCATCTCTGTCCTGTCTACTTTGTAAAATATTTTATCTACTATTCAGGATAGATTCTTCAAGAAATCAAAAAGAACTCTCAAATCTTTTTTCAGTCCATGGATAATACCCACTGTAATGATTTCCATTAAATTAAAAAACAATACCTGATAGAAATGGAAAAGGGATATTAGTAATGGCACTATAAAGAATTGAGACATATTACTAGAATATAAATAAAAGAAGCTAAATTGCATGACCATAGAAATCTACAAGCAAAGCAGTTGTTAAACCTCTGAAATTCTGACTTATTGTCAAATCCATCACCTCTAAAAAAAATCTTTCACAAATCCAAAAAATCTCTTCTCCTCAGAGCATAATGGATGCCATGTACAGCAGTATGATTTCATGCCCTTCAACTTACTCCATACTTTTTTCCCTCCACCATTGATGTTCAGACACTGCTTCCTAAAAATTTCCTCTTCCTCTTTCTTCTTTAGAGCAATATCTCATACACATATTGAAAAATGACTCTCCATCGACTACAAATTCAATCCTAAATTTCATTATTTGCGTCTCAAAATGCTGACAGCTGCTGAATCTTTTCTTTCTAAACCTTTGCCCCACATCTTTAATGTTTTACTTACTATTGGAGTAATCCATCCTATCTTTAACCATGGTCTAATCATACCCTTCCTAAAACATATTTACCTAAAAGATTCTCAGACTACAGACCAATCACTAATCTATGACCTTTATTTAAAGTGCTTGAAAAACTTATATATGCTGTACCATATATAAAATAAATGGCATGCTTACATATAGACAACATGGTATTTACTTATACCACAGCACTCTGAATGCTATTTTTACTTTAACTTCTCAGATGTATTCCAAAAAGAACATGGTCTACATATAGATACCATTATTTTTGACTTTAGAAACTGTGACTTGTTGATCCAAAAACTGACTGACTTGAATTTCTCAAAGGAAGTATGCAAATGTTTCAAGAACTATCTGTCCAATAAGACCTTTTCAATGGATGCTATTCATTTTCACAGAACAGGGCCAGTTTACTCAGGGCTAATGCAAGGCCCTCTCATCATTCCTCAACTATTCTCTGTCTATATTACCAGTCTTCTCTAGGATATGCCTCATGTGAACATCACAATGTATGCTGACAGTATGGTGTTCACTAAAATCATAAATTTACCTAACATATTTTTGCAGTACTGCAGAATTTATTTGCCTATTATGAAACTAGCTGTCTAATAACAGAATCAATAGCAACGCTATTAAATGCATTGTTTTGCTCCTTGGAACATCAGAAAAATTAGCTGCTGCCACTGTCCCAGCCTTCACTGTCCACAGTGGTACTACTCTGCCTTTACTACACATCAAAGATACCTTGGACATTTTCTAGACAAAGCTTTGTCTTTTCAGGATCTTATTGACTCTTCAAATTTGTTACAACAAATTAAAATTTATTTATCCTAAAGGTAAAGGTTATCCTGTTTTTCTACCTGAGAAATTAAGAAATTAAGAAATGACTTACACTTTCAGAGCAGTCCTTGGCAATTGTGATTGTTTCTTAACACATACTTGTCTTTGCTTTGTGATTGTTTCCAGCCCCTCATACCAGCAACTAACAGGGACTCTACCCGCTTCGCTCCCCACCCTGCCCCCTGTTCCCTCCCACCCCCGGTGGTCCCACCTTTATTGCACTCAAACCCCTCCCATCATTCTAATAGCCAACCACAGCATTAACCCAACACTACCTCCTCCATCTTCCCACTACTATCACACCTCCTCAACTAACATGTACAAGCATACCTTTCCTATGCTCACTGTATGCACTCCATCATTCCCCCACTCAACCACTACCACTGTACTACTACTCACACCACCACTCATGTCTCACCCACACTCAGCTCCCATCCCACCAGCTTAAGAACTATCCCTATGCACCCCCCACATATTCTACCAACTATATTACTCAAACATAAAGCATCCCTACAACTTAATATAGTAACCCTCCCACCATACCTATTACCCACAGAGCACAATCATAAATTTCCCTTATAAACAAACACATTCAAAAACTGAGAAAACTAATAATCTCATGCTTATCAAAACTAGCCCTAAGTGGAGACATCCACCCCAACCCTGTCCCTACCATCTCCAACCCCAGTCTTTATAATCAGACTAGAAACCACAACTTCTCCCATATTACAGCCAATAGAAAGCCAAGTGACTTCCTTCTACTATGCCTAAATATTAGAAGTATATCCAACAAAGTCCATGAACTCCATGCCACCATAGACTTGTACTCCCCAGATAAAGTCATGCTGACAGAAACCTGGCTAAAACCTCACATTACCAGTGAGCAAATACTCCCTACAGGTTACGGCATACTAAGAGTAGACCGGCTAAACAAAAAAGGAGGTGGTGTAGCTATAATATTTAAACAGCATCTAAACATCCAGATCTTAAAATCATCAGCTCCACAGATAGGCAATGAAGAAATAATATATACCAACCTCAAAATTAACCAATACAAAACCATCAACATAATTGGATGCTACTTCCCACCTGGCCAAAACATCCCTCCCCTAGAAAACCTCCTCAGCTGGTCTACCCACCATCTCCCCAAAGAAACTATCATCTTAGGTGATTTCAATATTGACTGGCAATCCTGTTCTGGCAACAATCCACCAATCATGTACACCTTCATGGCTTCACTCAACTAATCCAGTCGTCAACCAGAATAAATAAAAACTCCACCAAGCACACTACCCTGGATTGCATACTAGTCAGTAAGAGCCCCCAGTCATATATAACAGGCTGCTTATCAGATAGCCTCAGTGATCACTCCCCAACATTCCTACTCAAAAAATACATATACCAAGCTAAACCTGTCATCTACCATCAAATACATAAAAAACTAAACTTTAACCCACTTACATTCATCTTATCCCTCAAAGACTGTAACTGGCATCCTCTAAAGTACCTCAGTCTAGATGATGCAGTTGAATTTTTTAATACTACCTTCCTGAACATCCTTAATTACCATGCCCCCATAAGATTCTCCAGAACCAAAGCACAAACCTCCCCATGCCTACAGAAAACCACTAAGTCAGAAATGAAAAACAGGGATAAAGCCTGGGAGCACTGGCGCAAAACCAATACCACCTCAGATTGACAGAAATTCCTAGAACTACACAATAGAGTCAAAAAGCTAATAAAACAGGACAAATCCCAATACTACCAGTCTGCCCTAGTCTCCTCACAACACAACCCAAACAATTCTGGTCCTCCATAAACTCCATCCTCCACCCAGGTAAAGTCAGTACCCCTCATCCTAACATCCCTCACTCCTCAGAAAATATTGCTACCTCATTCAACACACACTTCACCAAACCATACTATCACTAGCTAAACAACACAACCCCCTTCCCCTCCCACCCACACCTTCAAATAGTAATCTTCCCACTGCCTTCTCTTTTTCTCCTGTACCTACCTCCAACATAAAAATACTCTTAACTAAACTTAAACCCACCAAATTAGCAGCAGACAGCCTCCCAAGTGAATACCTACAAATCGCAGCTGATGCTGTGGCCTGCCCAGTATCCATCTTGATTAACCGATCTCTGTCAGAAAGTTACGTTCCCACACTGTGGAAAGTATCACATATAATTCCCCTCCACAAAGGCGGACCCTCCACAGAACTAACCAATTACCGCCCCATAGCTATTCTCTCTCTCCACTCTCCAAAATACTAGAGAGATGCATACACTCTCAGGTCTCAGACTACCTCCTTACTAACAACCTCCGTTCCAGTACTCAGCATGGTTTCCGACCAAACCATAGCACCACCACTGCCTTACTCTCCTTTACTAACACTATCCTTCAGCATAAAAACAATGGCTATCTCTCCTCTGCTACTTTTCTAGACCTATCTAAAGCATTTGACATGGTCCCACACAAGCAACTTATCTCTGTCCTCAATAACCTAGCCTTCTCACAATCAGTCACCAACTGGTTTCAGTTACCTGTCTGACCGCCAACAATCCATTGTATGGCAGAAAGACATATCTCCCCAACTACCTGTCTCCATAGGGCTTCCCCAAGGATCCATCCTTGGACCCCTACTCTTCTCTGTTTACACCAATAATCTAGCCTCTGCCACCAAACATGGCACACTCATACAATACGCAGATGACTCAACCATCATCTGCTCAGCCCAGTCCCTACCAAAACTGCAAAAAGTCACACAGGAAGCCTTTTCCTCTGTTGAAACATGGTTATCCGATGCCCGATTAATACTCAACCCAAACAAAACTAAACTGCTCATCTTCCAACCCACCAAACATACTCAAAACAACTCTCACTTTAACATCACGGCAAAAGACAACACCACTATATACCCAACTGAACACACCAAATTGCTAGGAGTGGAAATAGACAATAAACTAAAATTTGACATTCACATATCCATGACTATAAAAAAAGTCCACAAAAAACTAAGAGCGTTATACAGAAATAAGCAATTTCTCACCAAAGCAGCAATGATTTCAATAGCAAATTCCCACCTTATCTCCACCCTACTTTATGCCTCTCCAATATATACCAACCTAAGGCAATGTGATCTAAACAAGCTAGAGACCTTCTACAACAAAATTGCCAAATTTGCCACAGGGGCATCCTACCGTAGTCACCACTGTCTCTCACTTGCTGAACCGGGGTGGCTTGAACTGCCTCACCTCTTTCAGTGGTATCAACTCTCACTCGCCCACAAACTAGTAAACCATCCACTAAATGTCCCATCCCTCCAGAATCTACTCCAACCCCATCGCAACACCAGACCACTAAGATCCAGCAGCAAAAATCACTTGCAGATCACTAAAGCCAAAAACTCTGCTGGTGAAGCACTATTCTCTTGCGCCATAGCCAAATTATGGAACTCGCTCCGACCCACAATTACCTCTATACAATCATGCACCACTTCAAAACTTTACTAAAAGCGCAACTAAAAACATGCTGGCTATGCCCTTGCATCTCCCACTCTAATATCATCCACCCCATCCAACCACTACCTTTCTTTCCACTCCACTAACTACCTTGATTATAGCAAGCTCAGATGCTCATAAGCCAGTACTTATTATGCAGCACAAACTTCTTCTTCTTGTAACATTTGTTAATGTCTGGTAAACACTTCACAGATAAAGATTCTAGTTGTCTACTGATGTACTATGTTCTTCATCTGTAAATATGTTGTAATTGCTATGTAAATTGTTATTCACTATGTAATCCAATGTATATACTGTCTGTTTATTTTAACTGTAGAGCTTTTCTCCCCGGGCCTCCGCTGAAAATGGTCCTACATCCAGTCGGACACTCCCGGTCAACAAATTTAAATAAATAAATGAATAAAAATAAATAAAATTGCCTTCAGTGTTTGACATCTCCTTATTGCTGTAGTTATTCAGGCTATTGCTATAAATGGCTTAATTTCTGGGCTGAAATACTTTGTCTACATTATTTCCTTTCTCTTTCAGTTCAAAATACTCCATCCTCTAGAAAACAGAAAACACAGTTCTTAGATGTATTCACTTTGACAACCCTTTTGAGCACTGCTGCATTACTTTTCAGAAAACTGAATGGCTTCCTGTGTCCGCAAGGTCAAATTTTCTTAAGCAACAGTATTGTCCTCTTCCTGTCAACAAGCTTTCATTGCATGAACCCAAGTACAACCTTAGAGATGATTTAGTATTCAGGTTAAATACACCTCATTTCCGTCTTGACACTTGTGAAAGATCCTTACATAATCTTATCCCAGCTTCCTGGAGCATTTTTCCCTATATTACCATAGCCATAGATGATCTTATTGTCTTTTAGAAAAAAAAACTGAACTCTTCATTTAGCACTGGAGACAAAGGTCAATCAGTGCATATGCTTAGGATAATACAGGTTAATTAGTGCATACTCTTTTGATAATACATGCCTAAGTAAATAACCATTGATGCTACCAGTAGGTTAATTCTATTTTTCCTCAGGCATTTTTTGATATTAGTCTTTTGTATATGTTGACTACATGTGTATATGTTAATTTGTATATGATGTGCTGTGAAAATGCACTGTTAGTTTTCCTGTTTGATTACATATATGACTGTACTTTTTCCTATTTGTTGACTATATGCAGAATAATATATGAATACATAATAAGGTAATGTATTAGACAGACATTGCCAGAAACAAAATAATGAAGTTAGACTAAAAGTGGGATATATAATATAAAGCTGTATTAACCAGTGAACATTGAAAACATCAGGGCCATACCTCTCAACTTCTTAGCCTAAGAAGTCTGTCTGGACATAGCCAAAAATAATGGAGAGACAAAGTCTCAAGAATAGGGACGAATGTTAAATATTGCTCTTATAAACCTATAAAGTTGTTAGAATAAAATAAGTGGTGTTAGCATGCATTTTTCGGAAGGATATGAAGTCTAAAACAAAAATGACTGTCATTATTTAATTACTTCAATCCTCAATGATTTTCCAGAAATCCACAAATTTTATGTGGAACAGACCAAAAATATGAAGCAAATATTTGAAAATTCCATGAAAATCTTAACAGTTGAGTGGTATAGAATGAATCCCAAAACACAGAGACTGAATGACCAAAAAACAGAATTTTATATATGAATTCCAAGATTTCTCAGACTATTTAATTTTCTCTGAGGTAAGGAAATCTCAAAATTGATATATATAAGTCCGTAGTGTGTTGGGGGCTTGCCATCCTATACTGGGGAGTGCAGCAGGGATTGAAAAGTATAAAGAAAAAGAGTAATCTTTGAGATTTGATCTTTCCAGGGTTTTTGGCCTTATTTTTTTTTCAGCTTGTTGGCATTTGGCATTTCAAGTGTCGACACTTCAACAGTGAGCTGTATTAATCAGTATCAATGAGGCTTCTTCACACTTATAGAAAATGACATAAATGTTGGAACAGAGATAGCTTGATTTTTGTGTATCTCTTCCTTATTATAAAATCATAAAACATACAAGAAAAAAATAAAAAAAAACCTTTCACACATCAGAATTGTTTGAAGACAATTATTTCATTATTGCAATTAATGCACATAAGGAATAATTCCAGCAAAAAATATTTAAAATAATAAAGTTCAAGCTTTGGAGGTGAAATCTCATGCTCTTTACATATATTCTCACCTCTTTCTCCCTCACATAGTGATATTCTGTGGTATACTATCACTGGTGTTTTATTACGTGAGGTAAACTGAACAAATAATGATGATTCTTAAGCTGTGATATCTAATAATTTCACTAGTCAACATCATTTGAAGCAGGTATTTCTATCTAAATTAACCTTTCTTTAGTCCATGGTCAAATAAAATTAAAAATATTGGCAAGGCACCAGATAAATATTTCAACAGTGCTGGCCATAATTACTGCCAACTATAAGGATACATGCTGATTGATGTTTTTCTACTGTGATGAGGGCTTGAGCTCCGTACCACTCTGAGAGAATCAAGTTGAAATACCTGTTACTGCGGCCATTATGCTTTTTTTAGCTAATTACATTAAAACACACGCAGTATAAAAACTGAAAAAAGTGGTTATTTTCAGTGGGAGGTAATGGACATAGTTTCTGTGAGAAAAAAAGAAGTTGACTCTTAATTAATGATAGTTAAATGATCATCAGTGTGACTTGAAAAGGAGGAAGCTGCCACTTTCTGATATTGATAAGTTGAAATGTCATTATTTCTTTCACTTTGATCATACTGAAGCATTGAAGTTATATACATTCAGAAGGCAGATAGCTTTCGAGGGAGAAGTGTCATGCTGTGCAGAAGTCATGAATCTTTACATTTACTTCTTCACTGTTAAAAAAATCTTTGATATAGCTTAGGAGAAAGGACTGTGATGTGTCTGGAGGTTATAAGTTAAAATTTATTACCGTGGTAATTGTGGCTGCCACTTTGAGATATTTATGAAGTATGTATGTGATGTTTGTATGTGTATATATATATATATATATATATATATATATATATATATATATAGATATATATATATATAGTAATTAAAAAACACAGGACAGGCATATTCTACAAAATGGTAATATTTCCCTAGCCTAATGACTGTGGATGCAGTATGCATGTGACATCGTTTGCAAATTTCACTGGTGGTGCTTCCATGTGAACTCTCTGCTCACGCACTCAACCAGTGCAGTAATGGAGTTCAGCGTGGCATCAGTATAACCCAAATCAAAACTCTTAGTCTCATCATTTTTTTTCTTTTACATTAAAACTTGTTTGCGTTATTCCATATTGTGTCCCTGCTGTTTGCATCTCTGCTAGAAGTAAAGCTCAGTGACAGTGTCCTACATAGATGCCAATGTGGTGGATGCCATTTAACTTGCCATACTATGTTCTCTTTTCCCCTCAGATTAAAAATTTTCATTGTTCTAATGTGCTTATGCACATGGTGCACCCCCCCAAAAAAAATAAGTCTATTTTCATGAATTCTGTTGAGTCAAACAGGCTGTTGACACTAATAATTTGTCTTAATACATTTAGGTTAATATCTGCATTATTTTTAATTTGAGAGTGTTTTCTATTTCTTACCTCCTTGTATGATAGTCACAGCTTCTCTGTGTAAGCCCAATCTAATGAAAATTTTGATTTTACCAGGGCATGGTAGTGTTTTGGTGGAAACAGATACAAATATAACCTTCTACTCTCAATGCTTCACATGGATCCCTGTTGTAATTCTGGGACTCATAGATCTGTATTCTTTAGTTATAAAAAAACAGAATTAAACATTCAATGTTGACAACAACTCTTCTTCTTCTTTAAAGTATTTTTTACATCCCCCTTACCCCCAAAAAGGATTGCCATAGCTCAGAGAAATGGAAATACTCAGTAACATAGCCATCTTGGACTTGGTATTTGTATGTACTCATTTTTGGGTCTACTTTATTCCCACGAAAGCCAAATTGCTTGAATACAACTTGCAAGAACCATAACGAGCGAAACGCGAATACATCAAATGCACTGAACCACAAAATTCAAAATCTCGATCTCTGATAGTTGGCCAATCCCACCGCCCACAACATACTACCTACCAAAACACAGTAAAAAACAACACATATACACACACTAACCAAAACCTACTTCTAACCATAAAGTAAAGCACCAAAACCCTACTTCTAACCCTACACTAAACCCTGCATACACAACTATATATGAACTATCCTTAGCCCCTCCCTAACCCTAAGGTCCTTAACTACCGCACACTTACCCTACTGAGCTATACCCAAACAAACTAAATATTCCACACACATACACTTAATAAAACCCTACACTAAACCTTACATACATTACCTATCTATGCACTTACCTTAACCCGCACCCTAACCCTAAGGTCCGTAACTATTGCACACTTACCTTACAGAGCTATTCCACAGATGGGCCAACTATGCGAATTTGATATTTCCACTTTCACGGTTTAGTGCATTAAACGTTCTCGCGTTTCGCTCGTTATGTGTCGCACAAATTGTATTAGAGTGATTCAGCTTTCGCAGAAATAAAGTAGACCCCACATTTTCATACATTCAGTCTCACCCTTCTGGGATTTGTACTAATATGGCTTGTAATTAAGGAGATGACCTGATCACACATTTGATATCCTTCCATTTCACTGTTGCAGTATTCTTTACAATAGGGATCCCCTGCTGTTTTTTATTTCTCCAAGTCTTTTGGGTTTCTAATACCAAGACAGGAAAGGACCCCATTCCTAAGTCAAAGTACAATTAAAGTTCATGAAATTAGTTTTATTTCAGTCTTTGATGTCTGCCAAAAGTGCTCTTCGCAGCACCCACAATGTGCCCAGTAATGACTCCTTCTGCAATTCATATGGTGTTACATGAATTGGTAACATATCTAAATACAATTGTAAATTATTTTTTATAAGACCAGTGGCTCCTACTACTATTGGAACGGTCTGTGTATCTTTCTTCTACATGATTCTCATTTCTGCCTGCAAATCAAGGTATTTTACGACTTTGTGTCTCTCTGTATGCAAGACACTGTCGTCACTAGGTGTGGCGATTTCAATGATCAATGCTACTTTTGTCTTCTTTTCTTGAACCGGTATATCCATTTTTCTAGCATCTATCTTTTGAACCTTTGGTATTGGGTGATCCCATGTGATATAAACATCATTTTCTATTATTCTTTGTGGGTCATGTTTCCAGTGTTTTTCAGCAACTTCGTTACCCTTCTAGGGCAGCCTGATGTCTGGCCTGTATATGAAAGCCTTTAGGTTGTCTTTAAGGTACACCATATGTCACATGTATGTTCCTTGCATAGATTAGGGTATAAAAGTGACATCTGGATGCACCATCATCAGAACTGTCAATCTGAACACCATTGCTTGATCATCGGTCTGAACACCTGTTCTAGTCCTGGTTCAGCAAGCTGTTACAGATAAGTGCCCAATTGAGGTTCTTTTCTACTTATCCTTTTTATTGCTGCTTGTGGAGTTTCATGTCATCAAAGAAGGGTAAATGCCAGTGTGAGAGCTAGATTCCAAATAAAGACTGCCACAAACAGCTTTTTTTTTGCTTAGCTGCCTCTCATGATCATATGTCCTGTTCCATTTGTCAAGCTTTTGTACCTAAAACCTTTTTGAGTAGACTATCTTCTTTGGCTCTTTATCTTGAAAATCAGAATCTTAAGCTTCTTGCAAAAGACATTGTGGGGGTACTTCCCACTCAAAGGGACAGCCGTCAGTGAGTAAGAAGGTCAAGAAGCCTAGGCTGGAATCTTCTGCTGTTCAGACTCATCAGATGTCTCTTCCAAGGTGACTGAATGCCCAGAGGTTCATCCGGCTTTATCATTGGATTCCTCTGCCACAACTGGATTGGAGGCCAGCAGGGATCCAACTTTAAGCATGTTCAAAGAGGCTTTGCAGACATCCATTTCAAACACTCGGGGGGGACCACAGCTAATTATTTAAAAGTGGCCTAGGTGTGTTCTTCAGATCTTAGTCAGAGAAGAAGTCCCTACTACCATTATCAAATGCTGTCCTGCATCAGAACCTTCCAAATTGTATAAGGCAGATGTCCCACTGAAGAAAAAACAAAAGATGAAACATGTTTCTCTTGCTCCTAAGGAGCCACAGAGTGAATGATAGGCCTTCACTCAATGATATTTTTAGTGCTTTGATGGCTTTGAAACCTCCTGTTTCTGTTGACGTCCCATCCCCCTTGGTCCTCTACTCCCTTAAAAAGACCCAGGAACAGGATTCCTCTGAGCAGGAGATGGATTTGGATGAGGAATGTCTTGCTTACTTTTCTCAGATTCCTTCTCCTTTGGACTACGGGTCAGAGGAAGAGGGCTCTACTATTCCTTATACTCTGTTTGAAGAGATTTCTTTTGGGAACATGATCTTCAGGGTAAAGGAGTTCGTTAAATGGGATTGTGCTCAGGTCTCTGAGATACATAAAAGAAGCTATGAATTGCTGCAGATGAACTCTCCTAAACCTTCGGCTGTTTCTCCTGTTTTGGCTGCCTTGTTGGGTGCATTTTCTAATGTTTCTAAGGCTCTAGACTCTGAGTCCCCTGCTCCCATGAAACCTGATAGATTCTATATGGTGCCTGAGAACTGTAAATTTTTGTATAAGTATTCTGCTGCTGATTCCTCAGTGTTGTCTATAGCTTCTGATAAGCCCTGTTACTTGCTTACTTCTCCCATGCTACTACCCTCTGATAAAGAGTGCAGGACCATGGAAAGGCTAGGCAAGATGTTTATACCTCAGTTACCTTGGCTTTTAGGTCTGCTAATTATAAGACCCATATGTCCAAGTACTTGTCGGCTCTGTTATCCTTGGCTTGTCAGGTTATTTCTGATCTTCCAGACTTGTAGGGTAAAACTTCTGCTCTTTCCTTGTTAGAGACTTCCTTCCAGATGCCTCATTATTCCATAAAGTGTAATTATGATGCTTCCTCTAGGGCTGTTGCTTTTAGGTCAGTAATCAGGAGGAATTATTGGCTTCTGCTTCAACCTTTGCATCATGATATTAAGGCAGAATTGATGGATGCCCCTCTTGATTATAAACACACTTGTTTGGCACAGCTACTGCTGATATGTTTAAATTCCTTCAGGATAAGGGCAAGGCTTTACAGGAACATAAATATGTGTTTGTTTTTACTGTGTCTAAATTTCAGAGAAACTACTCCAATAAGCCAGCCTTTGTTCACAGGCAATCTCGTCCTCCTCCTAAGGGCAAAAAAGGTGTCAAACATGCTCCTCCTGCTAGGACTACTCAGACTTCAGTGCCTCAGAAGTCTCCTTTTCAAGATAAACCAGATGCTGTCTTTACTATCCACTTCTTCCCAGCCGCGTTCTCTTTCTCTTCAACTCTCTCTCTTACTGTTTGGCTACAGATTATTCAGGATTTCCAGGTCATGTCCATTAGTTGTCATGGGTAATTCATGGTTTAGAAATCTCTTCCCCCATTTATTGGTGTTCCTCAGCCCCCTCAGGAACAACTCTTCTTCTTTTCAATGGTGCCTGGGGACCTTTTTACTCAGAGTACAATTCAAGAGGTGCCTGTGTCAAAAAGGGGAAGGGAGTTTTACTCCTGGACGTTTCTAGTACCCAGACAAAAGGGTATTTGAAGACCAATTCTACACCTCTTTCATCTAAACACTTTTCTGAAGGTGCCCTCCTTTTGAATGTTGTCCCTTCAGACTTTGTTCCCACTTTTTCTTCCTCAGGCTTACATGGTATCTCTGGATCTTATCTCCATATTCCGATCCATCCCCTTTTCAGGAAGTTATGCTTCTCTGTTGCATGCTGGCATTTTTCAGTTCTCTGCTTTGTCCTTTGGCCTTTCTACTGCCCCATGGGTATTCACCAAATGCCTAGCTCCTGTGATTGCTTTTTGCAGGATTCACGGGATCCACATATTTCCTTATTTGGACAACTTCCTGTTTCAGGCATCCTCTCCAGAGATCATGTTGCAAAATCTTCCTTTTGCCATTTCTCTTCTGCAAAGCCTGGGGTTCACAATAAACTTCAAAAAGTATTTTCTGTCTCTTGGAAAGGACCACGTTTTTCTAGGATGCAGGATTCAGACAATGCCTATGCTGGCATCCTTGTCTACTTTCAAGGCCTAGACACTCATTTCCTTTTTTCAATCTCTTCTTCCTCTGGACAATATTACAGCCACTGAGTTTCTGAGAGTTTTGAGATTCATGGCATCCACCATCCCTATGCTTCCTCTGGCCAAACTCCACATAAGAAAATTTCAGTGGTACCCAAAGTCAGCTGCCTTCAACATGGTCATGCCCTAGAATTTGTAGTTCCTCTTCTACCTTGTCTCTAGAAGGAACTTCTCTGGTAGATCCAGCAGTTGTCTTTAAATCCAGGGCTCCCTTTTTATCCCCCTCTTCCCAATTAGGAGCTGTTCACAGATGCTTCAGATGTGGGATGGGGAGCAGCTTTTGGCTCCCTAAAGGTGCAGGGTGTGTGGTCACCTGTTCAACAGAAACGGCATATCAATGTCAGAGATAAAAGCTCTTCTGCTGGTACTTCAAGCTTTTCATCCTCTTTTCTCTCCAGGACCTCTTAAGGTATTTACAGACAATAGCACAATGATGTGGTATGTAAGCAAATGGGGTAACAAGATATTATCTTCTTTGCTGACTGGCACTCCTCATGCTGGATGCTGCTGTCCAGTTTCAAGTGATTCTTCAGGCAGTTTGCATTCCCTCAGATCAAAATATTGTGGCAGCCATTCTGAGCATGCTCCTTAACTCAATCCCATGAATGGATGCTTTACAGGGATGTGTTTCTGGACATTATTCATCAGTAGGGTACTCCTCAAATATTTCTATTTGCCTACCCTCTAAACTGACAACTTCAACTATTTTGTACCAACATCCCAGATCCTCTGGTTTGGAAGGTAGACACACTATCACTTTCTTGGAAGGGGGAGTTTCTTTATGCTTTCCCTTCCCTCCCTCTCATTCCAAAAGTCCAGTTCAAAATTCAACAGGATGCTCCCAAAATCTTGCTGGTGTCTCCCTTTTGACTGAGACAACATTGGTTTCCTCTTCTTCTGCATTCAGCCAAGGGCAATCATCACAAGTTACCTCACAGGTGGGACTTACTCAAACTAGACAAGGGGGATCTCTAATCCATCCCCACCTGTCCGCTCTTCAGCTGATAATGCGGGTGACAGGATTTTGATTTCATATAGACACCTTTTGTCTGAGGATGTGCTCAGGGTCCTGAAGGAGGCCAGGAAACCCAGTATTAAGAAATCCTACTTATCCAAATGGAAGAGTTTTTTTGTTTAGTGTCTTTCTCATAATCTGGATCTACTTTCACTGGATTTTCTTTTGGTTCTCTCTTATCTGTGTGAATTGCTCAATGTTGGGTTGGCTTACTGTTCCCTTAAAGTCCACTTATCAGCTATCTCTGCTTGTCTGCATTTATCTCTCCCTTTAGATTCTAGATTTAAGTCTAAACAATTCTTGAAATGTATCCTTCATATTAGACCTCCAAGGAAGCCTGTTCTTCCTCCCTGGGATCTTAATTTTCTTTTGGAAAAATTGACTCAGCTTCCTTTTGAAACTGCAGATTCAGCTTCTTTGCAGCATTGTTCTTGGAAGACTGTTGTTTTGTTAGCCCTTAATTCTGTCAGATGCATGTCTGAGCTTCAGGCCCTTATGGATTGTTCTCTTTTTTTGGTGTTCCATAAGGACAGGGTGCCCTTCTGTACTAATCTTTCTTTTATGCCCAAGGTGGTGAATGAGTTGTCCCTTAATCAGTCTATTCATGTGCCCATTTTTTTCCCTTTTCCGCAATCTGCAAGTGAAAACGTCCTGCACATGTTGGATGTGCATAGACAACTCAGATGCCATTTACGTAAAACTAAGACTATTAGGAATTCTAATCAACTGTTTGTTTCCTTTCATCCCAGGTCCTTCGGATTAGCTGTATCCAAGTAAACTTGTTCATCTTGGATCTTTTTGTTATTCCTTTCATGGTAAGGCCGATCATTATTCTGTTAAGGCTCATTCTGCTAGAGCTGTGGCTTCTTCTGGTGCTTTTTTCAAGGGTTTGGATACTAACTCAAGTCCTGAGGCAGCTGCCTTGACTTCTGTGAATAGATTTACCAAGTACTACAAGTTGGATGGAATCTCCAGAGCTAGGCCTGGTTTTGCTAGGCCATCCTTCATGGCTTCCTACAGGGCTCTGGTGGTCCTTCCTCCTGCCAGGTTTCTTTCTGAGCTTTGGCACTTTCCCCTAACATTAAGAATACTACAACAATGAAATTATACTGAAACAGTGAAATGGAAGGACATAGTACAGTTGTGTAAAATTTACTATAATGGTAGATGTCCTTATGTTAACTGTTGCAGTATTCACTCCCTCCTTCTACCCTTTGGTCCATTTCTCTTCTGTATGTACTGATTATGTCTCTTTTCCTTGGACTGGCGTTCCTACTGGGGCATTCAGTTCTGAGGATGGTATGTCTAGACATCACCTTTATACCTTACACTATGCAAGGAGCATACATCTGATGTACGTTGTACCTTAAAGGCAACCTAAAGGCTTTAGTATACTGGCCGGATGTTGGGCCACCATTGCCAGGGGATCCCTATTGTAAAGAATACTGTAACAGTGAAGAGAAGGACATCTAGCGTTATGGTAAGATTTTACACAACTGTACTTTCTTGAGTGTTATCTGTTGATGACGTAGGCACATTACACACAATAATTTTGAATGTATGTCATGTGTAAGAAGGTCTATGTAATAACCTATTTGATTTATAACTTTTAATTACTCATATCCTATTAGCAGTGGAGAATGCATTTAAGCTTATTTTGTACATTTAAGCTTATTTTGTGCTTTGCTCCTATATATACTCTGCTCATGTTACTGTCAGCTTTCTGAATAATGTGTTTATGTAATGCCTTAGTATATGACAGTATACACATGAAGTTGTTTACATAGCGATTTGTTAGAAATGTCCTGCATTCTATGTGGGAATACAGAGCCCAAACAATCTATAAAAGCACTTACGAAATAATAAAGAAAATAAATAACTAATGTATTATATAAACACATTAGTCAGTATTTATCTCATCATTTTTTATTTTCCGTATTGGAAAAAGTTGAATATAGTCTAAGGGGTGGTCCATGGAACATAATACTTGAACAGAGAGAGAGAGAGAGAGACAGAGAGAGAGAGACAGAGAGAGTTGTGGTGGCAGATGATACCCTGTTCCAATTACTCTCTATTTTAGCAAAACAAAATCTCAAGGACTGTAAGTTTCTAAACAAACAAACAAAACAAGTCAACACTAACCACAGTCACATTTGTGTTCTTAATTCATTCCTTCCTTTCTGTTGATGGCCTCCACATATATCTTCGTATCCCTCATGCACATATTCTTGGAGAATAATATCAGACTTCATTCTATGGTATCTACAACACATCTACAGAATTCTGCTACTCAAAGTACATTACACAAAAGTTCTCTGTAACATTAGCCCTACTGCAGATCTTTGCCCACTGACCCAAATCATTGAAAAAGTTGTTTATGGTCAGCCAAACACATTAACAAATACAATATTTTCATTTAGTCAAAGCATGTGTTCAGATATAAATTCCATTTATAACTCTGTAATATAAAACTATTGAAAGTAATGAATGCAGACAACAGAATATATGATAGAAGAACTAAGGGACTTGTCCCCTCCCCAACCCCCAACATGAGCTGCACTAGTTCTTACTTCCTAGATGTGCAAGTTTGATCTTTATCAGTGCCGGACTGTAGAATACATGATAGTGACTGTGGCTAGGGCATTGCTCAAAAAGGTGCATCTCAGTTTTGCTGCAGCTTCGCTAATCCATAAACATTAACATGGGGTAATGATATAGTGCGTTTAGAATCTAAGGATTTCATTTCAGAATTAAATGCTAAGACCAATTTTGAACAAAGTTCTCTAATTCGACAGTAATAGAGATTACAGCAGTTATGTAGAATGAACTTTATATCCCCAAGTAAACTAGTTTCCATGTTTTTTTAATGTTATAGTTTCCCATTTGATCAGCTGTAGTAATTACCTACGTTTTCTACAGAACTGGGCTTTATGTAGTTTCTATTAGATTTCATGAAGGGATTGCTTTCTTTAGGGCTTCTACTCTAGGTTAAAGACATTATTTTCTCAGTAGTGCCAGTTAATCTGAGGATATATTTCAACAGTATAATAAGTGCTGGGCTAGGATTTCTTTATACGATCATTTACTTGCGGTTTTAATTAATCTTAGTGTACATTGAATTGCATCTTGCTGGTATTCCCATTCATATTTTGTTGTACTGCGGTTCATATCATACCTCTCAACCACTTATGGCAGGAAATCTGGACAAAGCCATGAATAACGGGAGGACAAAGGCCCAAAAATAGGGACAATTTTTAAATGCTGCTCTTACAAACTTAGAAAGTTGATAGAATAATAAGTTTTGCATTAGCATTGATTTTTCCGAGAGGTATAAAGTTTGAATCTGAAATGTATGTCATTATTTTATCACTTCAATCCTCACTGATTTGCCAGAAAACCACAATTGTACTGAGAAATGGACCAAAAATATGAGGTAAAAATCTGGACATTCTGCGAAAATCTGTACAGTTGAGAGGTTCGTATTTTATTTTTCATTCTTTCATCTGATTTCTTTTTAATCTTACTGAAATTCTTTCTCTACAGGTTGCTTTAGTATTAACTTGGTAGGTTGTTCTTGTACTTTTTATATGCTCTGTTTGAAGTTTTTTTTCTCTTTCTTTGGTTAATTTGGCCTGGTTTTCTTTAATTGCTGATTGAATAAATGACAATAAATTCTTGAAGATATGGATAAAGAGGAGCTAGATGTTTGCTAATACAGACAGTATGGTGATTTACAAAAATACCTACAGGAATACATGATAAATGGTTTATTCTTGCCTTTAATTAGTGTCCATTGTTTGGACACATATATACTATTAGTGGGCCTAGAAATATAGGTAGAATAAAAAAATTGTGGTGGATAATAAATATTTTAGTTTATTGCTGCTTCGCTGGTATCATTGTATATTTATGTACACAATGCTAGCGAAGGTTTATATTCAGTTTACACATAATATTATGTATAAAACATACTACAAAAACAGGACATTTAATTAACAGAGGAAAAAAAATGCCACTGCACCCATTCCACAAACAGCATACACACACAGACACAAACATACACACATACACAAACTCACAGATGTACATACCACCACCACCTCTAAAACCAAAACCAGAACAAAAATGCTTTGCAACAATTAAATCATAAAACAACCTTCCTTACTGATGAATAGAAACTACAAGAGCCCCAACTCTTTTGATTGTAGTTTGAGCAATACATGAATCTGGGCCAAGATACTTTTCAGAGCACCCATTGTCTCAATATACTGTACAAGATATTCTATGGCTTATGTGCTGAACCCCAGGATATTCCATATATGCATAGACAGATACACACACACACACACAGACACACACACACACACACACACACACACACACACACACACACACACACACACACACACACACACACTTGTTCAAGAACACAGGTATGCACATACATATAAGAATATATTTACAAAGGCAAACAGTTAAAATTACATAAACACAGATGATGAGTTTGGTCTTATAATTATTTATGACAGAGCATTCGAGCACCTACAGTCATAATCTGCTAATGTTTGTTTATTTTGTCATGCAGATTGCTGCTTATTATGAGACCATAGTCTTCTTCATAAGACAATTGTTCTTACATTCACTGCTGCAGTACTCTTAACAGATGGGATTCCCTGCAGTGGAAGCCCGAATGTCCGGTCAGTCTGCCAAAGACTACTTGTTGCTTTTAAAAAGTACGCCAAACATCACCCGAATGCTCCTTGTATAGCATAGGGCATAAAGATGATGTTTAGGCCTAGCATAATAAGAACTTCTTTGCCACCATTCTGAACATATGTTTTTACCATCAGTCTGTTTACCTGCTTCCCTTTTCTGCCAGCTGAATGCATTTTCATTCTCTAGTGACTACCTACGCCTGTTTGCTGACATCTGTTGCAGTTGCAGATAAGTATCCCATTGGGGATTTTGTTTTTTCTTACTTTTTTTGCTCCTTGGGGGTTAATGTCATCCAGGAAGAGTAAATGCCAGTGTGGGAGACAGATTCTCCATAAAGACTTCCATAATAAGTATCTTTTTTGTCTAGAACCTTCTCATGACCATACGTCTTGTTCTGTTTGTCAGTTGTTCATTCTGAAAATCCTACACAGTAGACTTTCTTCTCTGTCCTTGTATCTTGAGAACCAGTGTATTAGGCATCTTGCTAAAGATGCAGTGGAAGGAATCTCCTGTCCCAAGGGTCAGCTGTTAAGGAAGAAGAAGGTGAAAAAGGGTATGACTGGAATCTTCCACTGTCCATCCTCTGCCGGGTGTTTCACCTGAGGTCATTACAAACCCACTGGTTCACCTGGCTGTGTTGTTGGATTTCTCTGATGCAACCATATCAGAGGCTGGCGAGGGTCTGGGTGGCAGAAAGTCTAAAGAGCATTTGCAGGAATCAATCTTGGACATTCAGGGGGAAACCACTGTTGATTTTTTCCAAGGGATTTAGGGGAGTTCCTCAGTTTTGGGTTGTTGAAGAATTTATTACTATGGTTCTCCTGCTGTCCTGGGTCTGAGCCTTCTCAGTTTTTGGAGGGGATATTCCCTTAAAAATGAAACAAAAAAATAAATATGCTTCTTCTGCTCCTAGGGATCCAAAATGTGAGTGGCTGGCCTTCACTCAGGGGCTATTTACTGCTTTAATGTCCTTAAAGTCTCCTCAAGGGGTTTAAGTCTCTGTTCCTCCTTGATTCACTACTCCCCTTTAAAGGTTTAGAGAACAGGATTCTTCTGAGGATGAGTCAGATTTGGATAATGAATCCTTGACTTATTCTACTCAAATTCCTTCTCCTTTAGACTATGGGTGAGAGGAGGAGGAATCTCTTAGTCCAGATATTCCTTTTGAGGAAATTTCCTTTAGGGAAACACTCTCTAGGATGATAGATTTTTTTATGTGAGATTGTGCTCAGGTCTCTGATATCCGTTAGAGGTACTGTGAGTTGTGCAGTTGGAATCCCTTAAACCTCCATCTATTACTCCTATTTTGGTTGCTTTGCTGGATGCTTTTTCCACTGCCTTTCATGTGCCTCATTGTATGCTTCCGGCCCCCCAAAAGCCTGAGGATTGTTCTTTCCTATATAAAAGTCCTGCTGCTGACACCTCTGTTCATGTCTGTAGCCTCTGATAAAGCATCTCAGTTGCTTCCTTTGCCCAAGTTATTGCCTTTTGACAAAGATTGCAGAACTATGGAAAGTTTGGCTAATTAGGTTTGCACTTCTGCTACCCTAGCTTTTAGGGCTATTAGTTATCAGACCCACATGTCTAGGTATGTGCTGGCTCTTCTTTCTCAGGCTCGGCAACTTATTTCTGAATTTCCAGACTCCAGGGGTATAACTTCTGTTCTTTCCTTTCTAGGGGCTTCCTCTCAAGTCATTCATCATTCTATTAAATGTAGTTTTGATGCATCAGATGCCTATTCTACGGCTGCTGTTTTTGGTTCAGTGATGAGGAGGTATTCTTGGCTTAGGCTTCAACCTCTTCCTGATGATATTAAAGCAAAGTTGGTGGATGCTTCTCTAGATTCTAAACTTTTGTTTGGGGAAGCTGCTACTGGTTTGTTTAAGTGCCTTTAGGATAAGGTTAAGGCCTTACAGGAGCTTAAACATGTATTTGTTTGTCCTGTGTCTAAATTTCTGAGAAACTACCTCGCTAAGCCTGCCTTTGTACATAGGCAATCCACCTTTCTACTAAAGGTAGGACGAGTGGCAAACGGGCTCCCTCCTGCTAAGGCTACTCAGATTTCAGGAACTACAAAGCTTTGCTTTCTGGACAAGGCAGGTGCTGTATGACTATCCATCTCCTTCCAGTCACATTCCTTTTTCACTTTCACTTTTTTCTTTCTCTTCCTGTTTGGCTTCAGATCACGCAGGATTCTTAGGTTCTGTTGATTATTTGTCAGGGGTAATTCATGGTATGGAAATCCCATTGTCCTTTTATGGGCATTCCTCAGCCTCCTCGGGAACAACTCCCCTTTTCCCAGAGGTTCTTCAAAATTTCTTGACTCAGGATACTATTCAAGAGATGCTTGTGTCAAAAAGGGTTCTACTCCAGACTGTTTCCTAGTGCCCAGAAAAAGGGCACTTGGTGACTTATTCTAGACCTCTTTCATCTAAACAATTTTCTAACAGTGCCTTCCTGTTAGATGTTGTCCCTTTATATTCTGTTTCCTCTCTTGCTCCCTCAGGCCTATATGTGGTATCTCTGGATCTCAAGGATACTTCCCTCCATATTCCAATTCATCCTCTTTTCAGGACATTCTTGCATTTCTTTGTTGCTTTCTGGCACTTTCAGTTCTCTGTTTTGGTCTTTGGCCTTTCTACTGCCCCATGGGTATTCACCAAATGCCTTGCTCCTGTGATTGCTTTTTGCAGGCTTTGAGGGATCCACATATTTCCTTACTTGGACAACCTGTTGATTCAGACATCCTTTCCAGAGACCCTTTTGCAAAATCTTTATTTTTCCATTTCCCTTCTTCAGAGCCTGGGGTTCACTGTAAATTTCAAAAAGTCTTCTCTGACTCAAGATCATGTTTTTCTGGGTTGCAGGGTTCAAATGGTGACAATGCTTGCATTTCTGCCCCCTCCAAAAGCCTTAACTCTCATTTCTTTCTTTCAAACTATTCTTACTCTAGCTTCCATTACCACCAGGGTATTTCTGAGAGCTCTGGAGTTCATAGCTTCCACCATTCCGATGCTTCCTCTGGCCAAACTTCACATGAGGAAAGTTTCAGTGTTTTCTGAATTCAGTGTGGCTCCAACGTGCACATCCTCTAGACTTCATAGTTCCTCTTCTTTCTTTTCTTAGGCAGGAACTTCACTGGTGGATTCAGCAGTTGCTCTGAATCCAGGGATCCCTTTTCACCTGCCTCTTTCCTCTCAGTAATTCTTCAGAAATGCTTCATACATGGGATTGTGGGTGACATTTGGATTCCTAAAAGTACAGGAGTTGTGGTTGCCTCATCAGCAGAAGGAGCACATCAGTATCAAAGAAATGAGAGTGCTTTTGCTGGTTGTTCAGGCCTTTCATCTTTGGTGGTTGGCAGTTCTGGTATGGGATTTTGCTGTCAAGTATCAAGTAACTCTTCAGGCATGTTATATCCCTTTTAGTCAGAACATTGTGTCAGACACTCTGAGCAGGTCCTTAACTCAGTCCCATGAATGGATGCTTCACAAGGATGTGTTTATGGACATTATCTACCAGTGGGATACTCCTCAAGTGGATCTTTTTGCCTCCCCTCTGAACAGACAGCTTTCTTTGTTTTGTGCTAGAGACCCAGGTCCTCTGGTGTGGAAGGTGAATTCCCTCTCATTTTCTTGGAAGGGGATATTTCTTTATGTATTGTCTCCCCTTCCTCTCATTCTGAGAGTCCTGTTCAAGATTCAACAGGATGCTCCCAAAATCTTGGTGCTGACTCCCTTTTGGCCACAGCAGCACTGATTCCCTCTACTTCAGCATCTAGCCAGGGGCAGTTATCACAGTTACCTCACAAGGTGGATCTAATCATGCAGTGGATCTGTCATCCAACCCCACTTGTCCACACTTCAACTGACACGGTGGGCGATAGGATTTTGATTCCTCACAGACACCTTTTTTCTGAGGACATGCTACAAGTCCTGCAGGAGGCCATGAAACCTATTACTTGGAAATCCTACTCATCTGAATGGAAGATGTTTTTTTTTTTTTTGGTGTCTCTCTCATAACTTGGACCCACTTACTGTGGATGTTCTTTTGCTTCTTTCTTATTTGTGTGAGTTGCTCAGTGCTGGTTTGGCCTATTCTTCTATTAAAGCCCGCTTATCAGCTATCTCTGCTTGTCTGTCTTTTTCTCCTACTTTAGCTTCTAGATTTGAGGTTAAACAATTTCTTAAAGGCATCCTTAATATCAGGCCCCTTAGGAAGCCTGTTCCTCCACCATAGGATCTTAATTTTGTTTTGGAGAAGATGACTCCGGATCCCTTTGAGCCTGCTGCTTCAGTTTCCTTGCTACATTGTTCCTGGAAGACTGTTCTTTTGCTAGCTCTTACTTCTGCCAGAAGAGTATCTGAGTTGCAGGTCCTTATGGCTTGTCCTCCTTTTTTGGTCTTTCATGAGGTCAGGGTGTCCTTGAGCACTAACCTTTCTTTTATGCCTAAGGTAGTTAATAAGCTATCACAGAATTAATCTGTTAATCTGCCTACTTTTTCCCCCTGCATAC